>NC_134356.1:39860821-39988904 GCF_048569485.1 Anomaloglossus baeobatrachus | reverse complement strand
GAAAATGAGAGAGTGGAAGGGAGGGTGAGCAAGAGGGAAAGTGGGAGAGGGAGGGTGAGCAGGAGGGATGGAGAACAAGAGGGAGGGAGAGCAAGAAGGAGGGAAAATGGGAGGGAAAGAGCAGGAGGATGGAGGATCAAGAGGGAGGGAATGAGAATGGGAGGCAGGGACAGCGGGAGGGTGGTATATGAAGCTGCACATTTGAGAATACATGCTTTATCTGCAAATGTCTATGTATTTTATGACTTTTGTTGGTTTGGGATGTAAAGCAGGGGCTCGCAAGCACATTTCTTGCACAGGGGCCCTCCAGTGTCAGTGTCCACCCCTATCTACGGAGAATATCTGTTTTCATGATCATGAATATTGACCTTTTTGTTAGTGGGGATCATTGGATAACAATAAATATAATGGGGGAAGCATGATTCAAAATTAGATGCCCCTTTAATGCTAATATTTTTAACCAAAGCTAATGTAGCACCCCAAGGTCCAGGAGCCACAGTATTGTTGCCCTCTTCACTGGGGGTGATGCCATGCCTGGAGGCAAGGAGGGGGTTTCTCATGTTCGGTATCATAACATTCAACACTTCTTAACTCCTGGCCAGTAGGGAGAGCTCAGAACCTGTTTGGAAGGGAGCTTCCCTATCAATACTGGCTTGGAGGAGGGGTTACAGACAAAAACACACAGGAACAGGAAGAGAAACACTGCAGTCGAGCACATGTAAAGAACAAGCACGGTCGCTGAAAGAGAGCTATCTCCCAAACTCTCCCAGGACCAGGCGCAGCAAGCAGGACACCGGGGTCCCCGACTGTTGGGTACTTAAGCCCCATCAGTGAAGCCCGGAGGGCAGGAGATTTCAAGCCCTGGCCCAAAGAAAGCTCAAAGGTAAAGCAGCACAATAGAGCCCGGGGCCGTGGCTACACAGGCAGTGCCCAGGACCGTCTTGCGCTCCCCGCCATAAGGGAAAGGACAAACAACAACTAGGAAGAGGGTAACTGTGCGGCTCCAAGCCACAGAGACTCACACATTAGCGCAACAAGGAAGGCCTCCAACCCACCTGGCAAGGTGAATCCCCTCATTGCTTCCAAGCTGACCGGACCCTCATCATCTTCTGGAACAGACTCCCGGGCCTGTATTGACAACTGCCAAGTAAAAGTAAAGGAAACTATGGCTCCTGTGTTGTCCAGTTATAACCGACGTCCTCAGTCCTGCACCCCAACGTTAAATCACAGAGACTACCACTCCCATCCTCCCTGGGGCCTAGCTCAACTTGTGGAGAGCTGCAACACCCGAGCTGCATCACCATCTGCCCCTGAAGAGAGAATTCCCACAGCGGCGGCTAATAATTGGCCGCATACCACAGGTGGCATCACGAATTACAACTCCCATTATCCCCATCCCCATCTTTATTGACAACGCCGGGGTCACGAAACCGGGCCTGGCCGCTGTGACAACCCAAACCCTCACCGGCCCGGTGACGAGTAACCCCCAAGACCCCATGGGCGCGTCACTAATACTCCATTCAGGGTAAGATCTTTACCCCATTGCTCTTCATCTCTCTTGGATCTCATCTGAGTACTCCTCCATCTTTTACCTGCAACTCCTAACTCCCTTCGTTCCTCTGTGCCTACAGTTGCCATTGAGCTCCTATGATGCCACTCTCAGGCGGTGAGATTTTGCTTGAGAATTTGGGTAGTTGGTGTCCTCGCCTCTACTCTGGTTTATACCTCTCTGACAGTTTTATATTAGAACTCTCTGACAAACTCAGCTCTGCTGCTGTGTAAATTCTGTGATACCTGTGTGCCCGTTTTGCCTGGACTCTAGACCAAACTGAGCTCTACCTCTGAGTGAACTCTGCTACCTGATGTATCAACTCCACATTGGATTCTGATACAAACTCAGCTCAACCATACATTTTCTAGATTACAACACTGCTACATCAGCTGCTCCACTCTTCTTCATCAGTTCCAGTGGCTTGAGTGTTGCTCCTCCAGATTCTGTCCAGCTTGTTCCGATCTCACTGCTGAGTGATTACAAGTTGAGCACAACAGTCTTAAGGGGGATTAGTGACCTCTTTGAGCTCCCATCTCTGTACAGACATTGGGGGGATAGTGAAATTAGTCAAAGGTGACCATGCTAGGAAAGGAAGAGAGGGGTTTTTAATACGGCATCTCAAAACTCAGCTGTACTCCCTCTTCCCCCTGTAAGGATGCAACCAGCAGTGTGGTAGATGGCTGGTATGTGTCACAGAGGTGGAAATCCTCTTTGATCTGAACACGGAATGTTTCTCTGGAACTTGTAGTTCCATGAGGATTGTTGTACACATTCAGGGCTGGGTTCATGGGATGGTCAGAAGTGATGGGCGGGACTGACCATCCACATACCTCCCATACGTAGGTGTGTCTCATGGGATTTAATGGAGTTGTCGTTTGTCACATGATCTCCGTGTGCTGGTGGGAGCCATCTTGGTTGGAGCACATGCGCAGGAGATCCTGTGCATAGAGAGCTGGTGAGGGCTCTGAAATGTCAGGGAGCTGCAGAATCCACTGAGGCTTTGAGGAATTGGAACGTGTACAAGGGCCGGGATGGTGAGTCCAGTGTGAGAGTCTCCCTGGATGGAGGCAGACTAACAGCCTGCAAACCTATTGGCAGGTAACAGCCCAGAAAGGGGGACTTTACTGGCTGATGCCAGAGAATGAACTGTATGAACAATCGGCAGTTTAAACAGACAGTGAGAGGTTGTCCTGCGGGAAAGTGGCTGTGGCCCATTACACTGCGTGGTTTATGAGGATGTGAATAAATCACCGAGATTGTTTAAGTGACAAAGTGCTTGTGTGTGTCTTGATCCCGCTGCCAGACGTGTGCCCCAAGACGTTTAGGGCCCAGGTTGTCACACCCCACATTGACTAATGCAGGTGGTTAGACCAGGAGATCGGTCTGTCTGTCATTACACATCTCACACACTGAGAAACCTGCTCTAAGCTATGGTGTGGGTGTGTTCTTCTTCTCCTGTGAATGTTGCTGCCTGTTTCTGATTGGGCAATGCAATACAGGGAGAAAAGTACACGCCCCCAGTGAAAACTATCTGATAACGCCCACTTGGACTTCACAAAAATTAACTCATTAGGGGCCAAATACTTTGATTCTTAATATCTCAGCAACACATAGGAAAAAATAAGAAAAAATAAAACCAAAAAATGTTGTATTTGGTGAATAGGTCTCTGTAGAATAACCCTTCAATGTCAGATCGATGGCGGTGGTGTTTTTGCACAATGGTGTCCGCTGTAAAACACATTTTTATCAAACTACAAACTTTTTAAGCATTAGCAAAACATGTAATTAGGATTACTTTATCCAAGGAGAAGATTTCAAGTATTTTGTTAACCTATGTTCCTAATGAATAAAACCAATGTACGGTATTAATCTCAGCAACAGGAACTTGTACCGGAGCCATAGGTGGCATCAAAGTCGTCTTTGTTCTCCGGACTTTTCCCCCCTTGTTACCTGTAAATGGGTTTTGTGCACAATACAGAGCGTACCGAGGAGTTAATATTTCTTTTTTCCCCTCTCTGCCCACTTACAACTTATCAACACTTTGTAAACCTACACAAATTAGTCCCACAGGGTTATAGAAAATCCTCGGCTCCTGGCAGTCAGGACCTTGCAGGGTTCCCATAACAACTAGTACATGACCATAGAAAAGTTTCTCGTATTCTCTTTTCTTGTCATTATTCTTCAAACTGAACTATTCTGTAAGTCAGGATTTTTTTGGTAAATGTAATTTTTCAAAAATTTTGCTAATAAAATTCCTATTGAAATGATACATATTTTATATTGTGACCGTTCACACATTACATGTGATGGGGATTACTCACTGGGCTTGAGATGTGAGGTATCGTGCAGGACACACTTCCATTTAAAAGTCCAAATAGTTTATTTAGCCGCACATCAAAACAATAGACAGATTGCAGGCCCGTAACATTCTCCATCTTAACAGGTGAGACCCACCCATGGGTGGAGGTACATGGATAGCCAAACCCGCGCGTCTCTCCAGCGATCTGTGCAACCTGGCCCTTCTACACCCCAGCAAAACTTGTGGCACCACAAGTACCAGAACAGACTTCCAGGTTTACATCACGTCTGTGACATACCGACTGCCCTCTTACTATATATACAGTCGAAACCAGAAGTTTCCCACCACTATGTAAAAAGACACATTTGCAGGTTTTTCCTCGGCTCTCTATAAAGACACATCTGCAGGTTTTTCCCTCCGCTCTACATAAAGACACATCTGCAGGTTTTTCCCCCCACTATCAAAAAAGACACATCTACAGGTTTTTCCCTCCGCTCTCTAAAAAAGATAATTCTGCAGGTTTTCCCTCCACCCTCTATACAGACACATCTGCAGTTTTTTCCCTCCGCTCTCTATACAGACACATCTGCAGTTTTTTCCTCCACTATCTAAAAAGACACATCTGTAGGTTTTTCCCTCCACTCTCTAAAAAGACAATTCTGCAGGTTTTTCCCTCTTCTCTATACAGACACATTTCACATCTACAGGTTTTTCCCTCCGCTCTCTATAAAGACACATCTGCAGGTTTTTCCCTCCGCTCTCTATACAGACACAACTGCAGGTTTTTCCCTCTGCTCTCTATACAGACACATCTGCAGGTTTTTTCCCTCCGCTCTCTATAAAGACACATCTGCAGGTTTTTCCCTTCGCTCTCTATACAGACAAATCTGCAGGTTTTTCCCTCTGCTCTCTATACAGACACATCTGCAGGTTTTTCCCTCCGCTCTCTATACAGACACATCTGCAGATTTTTCCTCCGCTCTCTATAATGACACATCTGCAGGTTCTTCCCTCCACCCTCTATACAGACACATCTGCAGTTTTTTCCCTCCGCTCTCTATACAGACACATCTGCAGTTTTTTCCCTCCACTCTCTATAAAGACACATCTGCAGGTTTTTTCCTCCACTATCTAAAAAGACACATCTGTAGGTTTTTCCCTCCACTCTCTAAAAAGACAATTCTGCAGGTTTTTTCCTCTTCTCTATACAGACACATATCCAGGTTTTTCCCTCATCTTTCAATAAAGACACATCTGCAGGTTTTTCCCTCCGCTCTCTATACAGACACATTTCACATCTACAGGTTTTTCCCTCCGCTCTCTATAAAGATACATCTGCAGGTTTTTCCCTCCGCTCTCTATACAGACACATCTGCAGGTTTTTCCCTCTGCTCTCTATACAGACACATCTGCAGGTTTTTTCCCTCCGCTCTCTATAAAGACACATCTGCAGGTTTTTCCCTTCGCTCTCTATACAGACAAATCTGCAGGTTTTTCCCTCTGCTCTCTATACAGACACATCTGCAGGTTTTTCCCTCCGCTCTCTATACAGACACATCTGCAGGTTTTTCTCACTATCTGACATGAAATCAGAATAAACCTTTCCCATTTTAGGTCAATTAGGAACCAAAATTATTTATATTTGCCAAATGCCAGAATAATGAGAGAGAATGTTTAAGGCATTTTTATTGCTTTCTGCAAAGTCAAAAGTTTACATACATTAAAGAGTACTATGCCTTTAAACAATATGGGACAGCCCATATGATGATGTCATGTCTTTGGAAGCTTCTGATAGGTTTAGTGGAAACATCTGAGTTAATTAGAGACACACCTGTGGATGTATTTTAATGCACACCTGAAACACACTGTTTCTTTGTGTGGCATCAAGGGGAAAAGACAAAATAAATCAGCCAAGAGCTCATGAAGAAAATCGTGGACTTGCACAAGTCTGGTTCATCCTTGGGTGCAATTTCCCGATTCCTGAAGGTGCCTTGATCATCTGTACAAACAATTATACGTAAGTACAAACAAAATGGGAATGTCCATCCATCATACCGCTCAGGAAGGAGCCTGGTTCTGTATACCAGAGATGAACGTGCTTTGGTCAGACATGTGCATATCATCCCAAGAACAAAAGCAAAAGACCTTGTGAAGATGCTGGCGGAAGCTGGTAAGATTGTGTCATTAGCCACAGTGAAACGAGTACTGTAACAACTCTGTCAGGATGAAGCCATTACTCCAAAAGAAACATAAAAACAGCCAGATTATTGTTTGCAAATGCACACAGAAACAAAGACCTTCATTTTTGGAGACATGTCCTGTGGTATGCCGAAACTAAGATTGAACTGTTTGGCCATAATGACCATCGTTACGTTTGGAGGAAACAGGGAGAAGTTTTGAAGCCTGAGAACAACATCCCAACTGTGACACATGGTGGTGGCAGCATCATGTTGTGGGGATGTTTTGTTGCAGGAGGGACTGGGGCACTTCACAAAATAGATGGCATCATGAGGAAAGATAATGTGACAATGCTGAATAAACATCTCAAGACATCAGCCAGAAACTTAAAGATTTGGCGGTCTTCCAAATGGTCAATGACCCGAAGCTACTGCCAAACTGGTTACAAAGTGGCATAAGGGTAATAAAGTCAATGTTTTGGAGTGGCCATCAGAAAGCCATGATCTCAATCCTATTGAAAATGTATGGGCAAAGCTGAAAAGGCCGGTGTGAGCGGTGACCTACAAGCAACCAGTTCTGTCAGGAGGAATGGGCCCAAATTCCTACCAACCATTGTCAGAAGCTTCTGGAAGGAGATCCAAAATGTTTCACCCAAGTCACACAGTGTAAGGGCAATGCCACCAAATACTAATAAAATGGAGGGAAACTTTTGGCTTTGAAGAAAGTAATAAAAATGCCTTAAAACATTCTCTCTCTCTCATTATTCTTGCATTTGGCAAATATAAATAATTTTGGTTCCTAATTGAACTAAAATGGGAAAGGTTTATTCTGATTCATGTCAGATAGTGAGAAAAACCTGCAGATGTGTCTGTATAGAGAGTGGAGGGAAAAATCTGCAGATGTGTCTGTATAGAGAGCAAAGGGAAAACCTGCATATGTGTCTGTGTAGAGAGCGAAGGGAAAAACCTGCAGATGTGTCTGTATAGAGAGCGGAGGGAAAAACCTGCAGATGTGTCTGCATAGAGAGCGGAGGGAAAAACCTGCAGATGTGTCTGTATAGAGAGCGGAGGGAAAAACCTGCAGATGTGTCTGTATAGAGAGTGGAGGGAAAAACCTGCAGATGTGTCTGTATAGAGAGCGGAGGGAAAAATCTGCAGATGTGTCTGTATAGAGAGCGGAGGGAAAAACCTGCAGATGTGTCTGTATAGAGAGCGGAGGGAAAAACCTGCAGATGTGTCTGTATAGAGAGCGGAGGAAAAAAACTGCAGATGTGTCTTTATAGAGAGCGGAGGGAAAAACCTGCAGATGTGCCTTTATAGAGAGCAGAGGGAAACTTCTGCAATTTGTATCAATTTTATTCACAGAGAATCAATCAAGTCCTAACTGCCATTAAAAAAAGATTGTTTATTATGCGCTGAGGTCTCAAATTAGGAGGCAAAAATCTGGTTAAAAATACCCTTTATCTCTATATACAGAAGATAACACAAGAGCCACCATGCTGTTTTTTCTGCAACACACAAGCCTTGGATTCATGATTTTAAAAAATTAGGAATGAGGGGTTTAATGGTGCCCTCCTTGTTTGCAGTCCATGAAGAATTAAGAAAAGTCTAATATTAAGGGGATGTGACTGCAGTAAATCTCAAATGAGTGACTTTACACTACAGCACTGAGGTGCTATCCCATAATCAGATTACAGTTTCCTTTCCCGATGTGTAATGAGTACACTGACCTTTATTCTTAAACTGTGAAAGCCTATGGTGCCACTTGTTCTGCCCTCTTATTTTTATAGTCCCTGTGATATCCTCCCTAATTGGCTGTGCTACACAATATGATGTGATAGATTAACATCTTCAATGTATCGAGGCTCTCAGAGTATTCAACAGAGTGTAAAATGGCGTGGTGCTTTTTTTGCCAATCCTTGCAAAACTGTTTGATTTCTCAGTGACTTCTAAACTTCAGGAAATTTGACATAAAGTCAATCCTCTACATATTGATCCACTCTGATTATTTCTATACGCAGTATGTAACACATGAGTTTCAATTCACAATAGGTAATGTCACAGCTCACCTCCTCCTCCTGTACAATGACTGATAACACCTATATATTCAGTAGATAACCCATGATCCACCATTCACAATAGGTGATGTCACAGCTCACCTCCTCCTCCTCCGTACAATGACTGATAAGACCTGTATATACAGTAGATAACACAAGATCCAACAATCACAATAGGTGATGTCACAGTTCACCTCCTCCTGTACAATAACTGATAACACGTCTATACGGTAGATAACACAGGATCCATCAGGTAATGTCACAGCTCTTCCTTATGTATAATGACTGATAACTCCTCTATATACAGTAAATAACACAGGATGCACCATTCACAATAGGTGATGTCACAGCTCACCTCCTCCTCCTGTTTAATGACTGATAACTCTCTATAAGGCTGGTTTCACACTACGTCTTTTTAACATCCGTTGAAAACGTTATTTTAGCGGAAGTACGGATCCAGTGCAAATGCGTTTTCATTTCAATGCATTTGCAATGGACTCGCGTCCACCTGCGTTCACCTGCGTTTGCCTGCGTTATAGTGCGGATCCGGTGACTTGCAGTTTTTTAACATGTTTCAAAAACGCTACTTGTAGCGTTTTTGAGCTGCGTCAAAATACTGCAAGTCACCGGATCCGCACTATAACGCACGCGAACGCAGGTGAACGCTGGCGTGCTGATAGACAGGATCCTGCTTTTGTACTGAGCATGCCCAGAAAGTACTGAGCATGCCCAGAACCAGTCTCGCGTGATCTGTCTATCTCTCTACTCCCTCCCTCACCCTCTCTCTCTCTATCTATGTCTTTCCCCCTTCCTCTCCTCCCTCTCTCTCCCACCTGAGAGCTGCGGACACTCGTAACCAAGGTAAATATCGCGTAACCACTTCTCTTAGTTACCCGATGTTTACGTTGGTTACGTGTGCAGGCAGCCCTGCTCCTAGCAGCTGCAGACACTCGTAACCAAGATAAATATCGGGTATCCAAGGCCGATGTTTACCTTGGTTACCAGCGTCTGCAGCTGTCAGAAGCCGGCTCCCAGTCTAGCTCCCCTCACTCCCGATCACATGACTCCAATGCCCGCCCCTAAACATCCAGTGCAGGATCCTGCAAAATAACAGATGCGTTTGCATACGTTATTTGCTGTAAAAGCAGGATCCGTACTTCCGCTAAAAAAACGTTTTCAACGGATGTTAAAAAGACGTAGTGTGAAACCAGCCTAATGTATATAACACAGAATCCACCATTCACAATAGGTGATATCACAGCTCACCTTCTTCTCATGTTTAATGACTGATAACTGTATATAAATATGCAAATAAGAAAGCCGCGGAGACACCATCACGTGTTTCTCAACGCTAGCCGGAAACTAGCCAGGTCTTTCACCGGGAAGGAACAACCACGGGAAGGGCAGTCTCCAGTCAAGGAGACCACCTATACCAAACATGGTATCCATCCACAGACAGCCGTTTCGGGGTATTTGCCCCTCATCAGTGTGGAGTAGGAATCTGGCTAGTGGGGGCAATGCCTAGTAAAGCCAGCGTTGAGAAACACGTGATGGTGTCTCCGCAGCTTTCTTATTTGCATACTTCCCAGGGGGCAATGCTCTAGAATCACTGCGTTGAGAAACACGTGATGGTGTCTCCGTAGTGGATATGTTGATCTCCCTAAGGTCAACAATGCTTGCTTAAGTAGTCTTTTACTAGGCATTGCCCCCACTAGCCAGATTCCTACTCCACACTGATGAGGGGCAAATACCCGGAAACGGCTGTCTGTGGATGGATACCATGTTTGGTATAGGTGGTCTCCTTGACTGGAGACTGCCCTTCCCGTGGTTGTTCCTTCCCGGTGAAAGACCTGGCTAGTTTCCTGCCAGCGTTGAGAAACACGTGATGGTGTCTCCGCAGTGGATATGTTGATCGCAGAATCCACCTTTCACAATAGGTGATATCACAGCCCACCTCCTCCTGAACACCTCTATATATACAGTAGATAACACAGGATCCAGCAATAAAAGTGTGCATTTTCTCTTTATCCAACTGGACTGGATGTGGCTCGCAATTCTCTCTTGGATCTGGATGGCTTGAAACCCTCTTTTAGAGCTGGATGTAGCTCGCGACCCTCTCCCAGAGCTGGATGTGGTTCGCG
This sequence comes from Anomaloglossus baeobatrachus, assembly GCF_048569485.1. Classification (NCBI taxonomy): domain Eukaryota; kingdom Metazoa; phylum Chordata; class Amphibia; order Anura; family Aromobatidae; genus Anomaloglossus; species Anomaloglossus baeobatrachus. The sequence goes on along the minus strand of NC_134356.1, from coordinate 39,978,678 downwards.
ACCCTATCTCAGAGCTGGATGTGGCTCGCGACCCTCTCCCAGAGCTGTATGTGGCTCGCGACCCTCTCCCAGAGCTGGATGTGGGTTGTGACCCTCTCCCAGAGCTGGATGTGGCTTGTGACCCTCTCCCAGAGCTGGATGTGGCTTGTGACCCTCTCTCAGACCTGGATGTGGCTTGCGACCCTCTCTCAGAGCTGGATGTGGTTTGTGACCCTCTCTCAGAGCTGGATGTGGCTCGCGACACTCTCTCACAGCTGGATGTGGCTCGCGACACTCTCTCAGAGCTGGATGTGGCTCGAGACACTCTCTCAGAGCTGGATGTGGCTCGTGACCCTCTCTCAGAGCTGGATATGGCTCGCGACCCTCTCTCAGAGTTGGATGTGGCTCGCAACCCTCTCTCTGAGCTGAATGTGGCACGCGACCCTCTGCCAGAGCTGCATGTGGCTCGCGATTCTCTCTCAGAGCTGGATGTGGCTCGTGACCCTCTCTCAGAGCTGAATGTGGCTCGCAACCCTCTCTCAGAGCTGGATGTGGCTCGCGACCCTCTCCCAGAGCTGGATGTGGCTCACGACCCTCTCTCAGAGCTGGATGTGGCTCGCGACCCTCTCTCAGAGCTGGATGTAGCTCGCGACCCTCTCCCAGAGCTGGATGTGGTTCGCGACCCTGTCTCAGAGCTTGATGTGGCTCGCGACCCTATCTCAGAGCTGGATGTGGCTCGCGACCCTCTCCCAGAGCTGTATGTGGCTCGCGACCCTCTCCCAGAGCTGGATGTGGGTCGCGACCCTCTCCCAGAGCTGGATGTGGGTTGTGACCCTCTCCCAGAGCTGGATGTGGCTTGTGACCCTCTCCCAGAGCTGGATGTGGCTTGCGACCCTCTCTCAGAGCTGGATGTGGCTTGCGACCCTCTCTCAGAGCTGGATGTGGTTTGTGACCCTCTCTCTGAGCTGGATGTGGATCACGACCTTCTCTCCCAGAGCTGGATGTGGCTCGCGACACTCTCTCAGAGCTGGATGTGGCTCGCGACACTCTCTCAGAGCTGGATGTGGCTCGCGACACTCTCTCAGAGCTGGATGTGGCTCGTGACCCTCTCTCAGAGCTGGATATGGCTCGCGACCCTCTCTCAGAGTTGGATGTGGCTCGCAACCCTCTCTCTGAGCTGAATGTGGCACGCGACCCTCTCCCAGAGCTGCATGTGGCTCGCGATTCTCTCTCAGAGCTGGATGTGGCTCGTGACCCTCTCTCAGAGCTGAATGTGGCTCGCAACCCTCTCTCAGAGCTGGATGTGGCTCGCGACCCTCTCCCAGGGCTGGATGTGGCTCACGACCCTCTCTCTGAGCTGAATGTGGCTCGCGATTCTCTCTCTGAGCTGGATGTGGCTTGCGACGCTCTCTCCGAGCTGGATGTGGTTCGCAACCCTCTCTGAGCTGGATGTGGCTCGCGACCCTCTCTCTGAGCTGGATGTGGCTCGCTACTCTCTCTCTGAGCTGGATGTGGCTCGCGACGCTCTCTCTGAGCTGTATGTGGCTCGCAACCCTCTCTCTGAGCTGGATGTGGCTGCCGACCCTCTCTCTGAGCTGGATGTGGCTCGCGACTCTCTCTCTGAGCTGGATGTGGCTCGCAACCCTCTCTCAGAACTGAATGTGGCTCACGACCATCTCTCTGAGCTGGATGTGGCTCGTGACCCTCTCTCAGAACTGGATGTTGCTCACGACCCTCTCTCAGAGCTAGATGTAGCCCACAACCCTCTCTGAGTTCGATGTGGCTCATGACCCTCTCTCAGAGCTGGATGTGGCTCATGACCCTCTCTCAGAGCTGGATGTGGCCCACAACCCTCTCTTAGAGCTGGATGTTGCTCGTGACATTCTCTCAAAGCTGGATGTGGCTCACGACTCTCTCTCAGAGCTGGATGTGGCTCGCGACCCTCTCTGAGTTGGATGTGGCTCACAACCCTCTCTCAGAGCTGGATGTGGTTCGCGACCCTCTCTCAGAGCTGGATGTGGCCCACAACCCTCTCTCAGAGCTGGATGTTGCTCATGACCCTCTCTCAGAGCTGCATGTGGCTCGCGACCCTCTCTCTCTGAGCTGGATGTGGCTCGCGACCCTCTCTCTCTGAGCTGGATGTGGCTCACGACCCTCTCTCTCTGAGCTGGATGTGGCTCACGACCCTCTCTCTCTGAGCTGGATGGGGCTTACGACCCTCTCTCTCAGAGCTGGATGGGGCTCACGACCCTCTCTCTCAGAGCTGGATGTGGCTTACGACCCTCTCTCAGAGCTGGATGTGGCTTACGACCCTCTCTCAGAGCTGGATGTGGCTTACGACCCTCTCTCAGAGCTGGATGTGGCTTACGACCCTCTCTCAGAGCTGGATGTGGCTCACGACCCTCTCTGAGAGCTGGATGTGGCTTACGACCCTCTCTCAGAGCTGGATGTGGCTCACGACCCTCTCTCAGAGCTGGATGTGGCTCACGACCCTCTCTCAGAGCTGGATGTTGCTCGCGACCCTCTTTCAGAGCTGGATGTTGCTCGCGACCCTCTTTCAGAGCTGGATGTTGCTTGCGACCCTCTTTCAGAGCTGGATGGGGCTCACGACCCCCTCTCAGAGCTGGATGGGGCTCTCAAGGTCAGAAAGGTTGAGGACCAGTGAACTAAAGAGTAGAAACCATTTAAGCAGCTGAGGACATTTGAAACTTTCTGAAGCAACTTTTATGTGAATAGGAGGTTATCCCCTGATATTTTTTTCCGAAACACAAGAAATTGTACTAACAAATTATACTGTACCTGCTATTTGTGGATAGATGCCTGGAGCTGTATGCTCAGGAATAATACGTGCGGTGGCTATTGGAGTTAGGATTGCTCTGCACTATTTTGAGAATTTGCAATGTACTGTTCTGAATGTCCTACTTTATAAATCGAGCAGTGCCTCTCTCATTTTCTGTGTGAATGGCTTTGAACTAGTCTGGAATAGCGAACGATGGGGGAACATGTAATGTTCCAAGATGTGCGGAGATAGAGAAAGGGAAGATAAAAGGGATCAGCGAGTGCAGATTATGTCTGACCACTCACATGACCCCATCCCTTCACGTATGCACATTGGCAGGACATATTGTATCTGTGCAAAAACTACGTATGAACATGAATTATCAAAACTAATATACAGTATATATATATATATATATATATATATATATATATATATGGAGAGAGAGAGAAAAAGTGTGTATTGCTGGCTGCTTTTCTTTTAGACAGTTTCACAATCATGAAACACAAAGGGATACAGCAGCAGTCTGTCAGCTCCAAGACATGTGCAAACATAGAACATATGAAATTTAAACTACATTACTGCTATATAGAAACTAGCTGTACTACCCGGCTTCGCCCGGGTTAATAACTGTTGTTAACAAAATAGACTGTATTAACATTCCCGGGATAGTAACTGTCTCTCTGTTTCTCTCCCATTCTCTGTCTGTCTCCCCCTCTGTATATCTCTCTCTCTATCTCTTTGTCTGTCTGTCTCTTTCCCTGTCTGTCTCTTTCCCTGTCTGTCTATCTCTTTCCCTGTCTATCTATCTTTGTCACCTTCCCTGTCTGTCTCTTTCCCTCTCTTTCCCTGTCTGTCTCTTTCCCTGTCTCGTCTCTTTCCCTCTGTCTCTTTCCCTGTGTCTGTCTCTTTGTCTGTCTCTTTACCTGTCTTTGTCTGTCTCTTATCCTGTCTGTCTCTTTCCCTCTCTTTCCCTGTCAGTCTGTCTCTTTGTCTGTCTCTTACCCTGTTTATGTCTGTTTCTTACCCTGTTGGTGTCTGCCTCTTTCCCTGTCTGTGTCTGTCTCTTTCTCTGTCTGCATTGTGACACGCATATAAGGGCGTGGCTGCGCATTCTTCTGAAGTTCTGGCTGCACTGTGGCTCCCAGCTCCATTCGCTTTAATGGAGGCAGGTTTTTTGGTGAATAACTGTAAAGCGCGGGGTTAAAATTTCCCCTCAAAACATAGCCTATGACGCTCTCGGGGTCCAGAAGTGTGAGTGTGCAAAATTTTGTGGCTGTAGCTGTGACGATGCAGATGCCAATCCCGGACATACATACATACACACATACACACACACATTCAGCTTTATATATTAGATTCTTCGAAAAATAAAGGTTCTTTGTGCAAAAACTGACTAACTCATGTGAGCCCATCTACCACGACAAGGTGACCTTGAAGGTTCTTTGTGAACAAATTGGCCAGTTCATGTGAGCCCATCACCATGCCAAGGTGACCTTTCTTTGATCGGACCCAGTAGCGTAGCTATCGGGGGGCAGAGGGTGCGGCCGCCCCGGGCCCCGTGCTCAGAGGGGGCCCACCTGGAGCTGCGATACCACTAACTATATCAGCGTGCACAGCGCGCGCCGATATAGTTAACCTCTGCGGCAGGGCCGCAATCAGGGCATAACTAGTGGAACTCCTGTAGCACTAGCGGGCCCGGTGAGCAGCAGGCAGAAGGGGGGGCCCGGACACACTGACAGGCTCCTCCCCTTTCCTTCCTCTTCTCCCCGGGCCCCAGTGCAGGGGGCGTTAACAGTACACTTCGCAGGGCTGGCTGATCGTGCAGTCAGCAGGAGGCGGGGCCTGGACACGCTGACAGCCCGGGCCCCTCCCCTTTCATTTTTCTGCTCACCGGGCCCCATGGGCAGGGGGTGGGGACGTGACGTTGCACTGACAGCACCTGCAGTCGCACAGGGGCCCCAAGCGGGAGCGGGCCCCGAGAGCCTGAAAACGTACTGGGTACGTCATAGGTCCCTGGTATTTAAGGACACATGACGTACCCAGTATGTCATGGCGAGATGGTGGCCCCGGTGGCTGCGATCGCTGCAAATACCTAAAGATTCGGGGAGGAGGGGCCCACTGCCTGACCTCAGGAGGGGTGGTGTCTCCTCCCCGGACCTAAGGAGGCTGTGATTGGCTGAGGAACGCCGCTCAGCCAATCACAGCCTCTGTAATGTTCCAACCATTGAAAATGGCTGAAACATTGAAATCCAGCCATATCAGTGAAGCTGTAGCACCGATCATTGGCTGGAGCTGGGTGACCTCAGCTGCACCTGCCCCCAGCTCTGATTGGAGAGTTCGGCCTTGTGACCGATCTCTCCAATCACTGTGGATCTGGGGCCGGTGACCACTCCCCTCAGCTTCACTCCAGCGTCCGTGGAAGGTGAGGGGAGCGATCGGTAAGTTTAAAGTCACTGTCTCCTTTCAGCCGCCGCCATTGCCCCAGCCCCCACCCATCAGCCGCCGGCTGCAGCAGTCACTGCCCCTGATCCAGCAGCACTGAACCCATCTGCTGCCTTCCCTCCATCTGCCACTGCCTCCCACATCAGCCGCTGCCCCCCTCCCTCATCTGCTGCGTCCCCCCCATCAGCCGCTGCCCCCCTCCCTCATCTGCTGCGTCCCCCCCATCAGCCGCTGCCCCCTCCCTCATCTGCTGCCCCTCTCCCACCTCTCACCTTCCTCTATCTGCTGTGACCCCCCCCCACCCGCTGTGACCCCCCCACCCGCTGTGAGACCCCCCCACCCGCTGTGAGACCCCCCACCTGCTGTGAGACCCCCCACCTGCTGTGAGACCCCCCCACCTGCTGTGAGACCCCCACCCCCCCACCTGCTGTGAGACACCCACCCCCCCACCTCCTGTGAGACACCCACCCCCCCCCCCACCTGCTGTGAGACACCCACCCCCCCCACCTGCTGTGAGAAATACCCCCCCCCCATCTGCTGTGAGACCCGTCCCGCCGTCCATCCGTCCCGGGAAAACTGGGGGCTCTATTACTTTCTAGTTGCAATATGTGGGCACTTTTCTAGGGCACTTACACAGGGCATTAATATTTTCTAGGGGGCAATTTTACCATCTAGAGAACAGAAAGGAGGCATTTTACTGTGTAAAGGGCACAATAGTGGTCTTATGTGGGGGCACAGTGGTGGCATTACTATGTGGAGGCACAGTGGTGGCATTATTATGTGGAGGCACAGTGGTGGCATTATTATGTGGGGGCACAGTGGTGGCATTATTATGTGGGGGCACAGTGGTGTCATTATTATGTGGGGGCACAGTGGTGGCATTATTATGTGGGGGCACAGTGGTGGCATTATTATGTGGGGGCACAGTGGTGGCATTATGTGGGGGGCACAGTGGTGGCATTATTATGTGGGGGCACAGTGGTGGCATTATTATGTGGGGGCACAGTGGTGGCATTATCATGTGGGGGCACAGTGGTGGCATTATCATGTGGGGGCACAGTGGTGGCATTATTATGTGGAGGCACAGTGGTGGCATTATTATGTGGGGGCACAGTGGTGGCATTATTATGTGGAGGCACAGTGGTGGCATTATGTGGGGGCACAGTGAGGGCATTATTATGTGGGGGCACAGTGGTGGCATTATTATGTGGGGGCACAGTGGTGGCATTATTATGTGGAGGCACAGTGGTGGCATTATTATGTGGGGGGCACAGTGGTGGCATTACTATGTGGGGGCACAGTGTGGGCATTACTATGTGGGGGCACAGTGGTGGCATTATTATGTGGGGACACAGTGGTGGCATTATTATGTGGGGGCACAGTGGTGGCATTATTATGTGGGGGCACAGTGGTGGCATTATTATGTGGGGGGCACAGTGGTGGCATTATGTGGGGGGCACAGTGGTGGCATTATTATGTGGGGGAACAGTGGTGGCATTATTATGTGGGGGCACAGTGGTGGCATTATTATATTGGGGCACAGTGGTGGCATTATTATGTGGGGGCACAGTGGTGGCATTATTATGTGGGGGCACAGTGGTGGCATTATTATGTAGGGGCACAGTGGTGGCATTATGTGGAGGCACAGTGGTGGCATTACTATGTGGAGGCACAGTGGTGACATTATTATGTGGAGGCACAGTGGTGGCATTATTATGTGGGGTCACAGTGGTGGCATTACTATGTGGGGGCACAGTGGTGGCATTATGTGGGGACACAGTGGTGGCATTATGTGGGGACACAGTGGTGGCATTATTATGTGGGGGCACAGTGGTGGCATTATTATGTGGGGGCACAGTGGGGGCATTATTATGTGGAGGCACAGTGGTGGCATTATGTGGGGGGCACAGTGGTGGCATTATTATGTGGGGGCACAGTGGTGGCATTATTATGTGGGGGCACAGTGGTGGCATTATTATGTGGAGGCACAGTTGTGGCATTATTATGTGGAGGCACAGTGGTGGCATTATTATGTGGGGACACAGTGGTGGCATTATTATGTGGGGGGCACAGTGATGGCATTATTATGTGGGGGCACAGTGGTGGCATTATGTGGGGGGCACAGGGGTGGCATTATTATGTGGGGGCACAGTGGTGGCATTATGTGGGGGCACAGTGGTGGCATTATTACCATGTGGTGGCACAGTGGTGGCATTATTATGTAGGGGCACAGTGGTGGCATTACTATGTGGAGGCACAGTGGTGGCATTATTACCATGTGGGAGCACAGTGGTGGCATTATGTGGGGGCACAGTGGTGACATTATTACCATGTGGAGGCACAGTGGTGGCATTATTATGTGGGGGGCACAGTGGTGGCATTATTATGTGGGGTCACAGTGGTGGCATTACTATGTGGAGGCACAGTGGTGACATTATTATGTGGAGGCACAGTGGTGGCATTATTATGTGGGGTCACAGTGGTGGCATTACTATGTGGGGGCACAGTGGTGGCATTATGTGGGGACACAGTGGTGGCATTATGTGGGGACACAGTGGTGGCATTATTATGTGGGGACACAGTGGTGGCATTATGTGGGGGGCACAATGGTGGCATTATTATGTGGGGGCACAGTTGTGGCATTATTATGTGGGGGCACAGTGGGGGCATTATTATGTGGAGGCACAGTGGGGGCATTATTATGTCGGGGCACAGTGGGGGCATTATTATGTGGAGGCACAGTGGTGGCATTATGTGGGGGGCACAGTGGTGGCATTATTATGTGGAGGCACAGTTGTGGCATTATTATGTGGAGGCACAGTGGTGGCATTATTATGTGGGGGGCACAGTGGGGGCATTATTATGTGGGGGGCACAGTGATGGCATTATTATGTGGGGGGCACAGTGGTGGCATTATGTGGGGGGCACAGTGGTGGCATTATGTGGGGGGCACAGTGGGGGCATTATTATGTGGGGGGCACAGTGATGGCATTATTATGTGGGGGGCACAGTGGTGGCATTATGTGGGGGGCACAGTGGTGGCATTATTATGTGGGGGCACAGTGGTGGCATTATGTGGGGGCACAGTGGTGGCATTATGTGGGGGCACAGTGGTGGCATTATTACCATGTGGTGGCACAGTGGTGGCATTATTATGTAGGGGCACAGTGGTGTCATTATTATGTGGGGGCACAGTGGTGGCATTACTATGTGGAGGCACAATGGTGGCATTATGTGGGGGCACAGTGGTGGTATTATTACCATGTGGAGGCACAGTGGTGGCATTATTATGTGGGGGCACAGTGGTGGCATTATTACCATGTGGAGGCACAGTGGTGGCATTATTACCATGTGGAGGCACAGTGGTGGCATTATTATGTGCGGGCACAGTGGTGGCATTATTATGTGCGGGCACAGTGGTGGCATTATTATGTGCGAGCACAGTGGTGGCATTATTATGTGGGGGCACAGTGGGGGCATTACTATGTGGGGGCACAGTGGTGGCATTATTATGTGGGGGCACAGTGGTAGCATTATTATGTGGGGGCACAGTGGTGGCATTATTATGTGGGGGCACAGTGGGGGCATTACTATGTGGGGGCACAGTGGTGGCATTACTATGTGGAGGCATTATTATGTGGGGGCACAGTGGGGGCATTACTATGTGGGGGCACAGTGGTGGCATTATTATGTGGAGGCACAGTGGGGGCATTATTATGTGGGAGGCATAGTGGGGGCATTATTATGTGGAGGCACAGTGGTGGGATTATTATGTGGGGGCACAGTGGTGGCATTATGTGGGGGCACAGTGGTGGCATTATTATGTGGGGGCACAGTGGTGGCATTATTATGTGGGGGCACAGTGGTGGCATTATTATGTGAGGGCACAGTGGTGGCATTATTATGTGGAGGCACAGTGGTGGCATTATTATGTGAGGGCACAGTGGTGGCATTATTATGTGGAGGCACAGTGGTGGCATTTATTATGTGGGGGCACAGTGGTGGCATTATTATGTGGGGGCACAGTGGGGGCATTATTATGTGGGGGCACAGTGGTGGCATTATTATGTGGGGGCACAGTGGGGGCATTATTATGTGGGGGCACAGTGGTGGCATTATTATGTGGAGGCACAGTGGTGGCATTATTATGTGGGGGCACAGTGGTGGCATTATTATGTGGGGGCACAGTGGGGGCATTATTATGTGGAGGCACAGTGGTGGCATTATTATGTGGGGGCACAGTGGTGGCATTATTATGTGGGGGCACAGTGGTGGCATTATTATGTGGGGGCACAGTGGGGGCATTACTATGTGTGGCAGTAAGAGGAGTCGGTTTTTGTGCCACACAGCAGGTGCAGTAAAAGGGACACACACGGCAGCAGTGGCTCAGTATTGGGGTGACGGCAGGATGAGGGGCTTGTGCAGGTTGGGATTAGATGGGGTTCGGGGCCGGAAGTGTGAGGAATGTGTCTGTGTTGTAATTTCTGCAGATGACTTGTGGCTGGAAGAAGTCGTCATGTCGGTCTGGGCCAGATGGAAAACACAGAAAAGGTGAACAACTCCATCTGAAAGAACGTCAGCTGTAAGTCACCATCTATAACTGCACTGTGGTCTCTTGTATGTGCTGCAGCCCCGATATCTACCACTATATTGTCACCATATAGCGGTAACATCAGTGTCATCTGCCGAGGTTCCACTATACCAGGGATCTCAAACACGCGGCCCGCATGCAGCCCCTCAGGGTAGTTCGTGCGGCCCCCAGGCCCGTGTCCGGCCCCTGTTCGCTATCGCGGCCGGTGCAGGGGCCGCAGCCACTGTCTGCACTTTATGTCAGATGAATGTGTTGCTGGTGCTGCGCTCTCGCGCCGGCAATACAATCATCTCACATAAATCACTGACAGTGACACTGCAGCTGCCGCGATAGTGACCGGGGGCACGGGCCTAGGGGCCGCACGAAGCAGAGATGAGGCAGCGGAGGGAGCGCGGGACAGGTGAGAAGAATGGTGTGGGTGTGTGTTGGACGTTAACCCCTTTGCGACCTATGACGTACTGGGTACGTCATGGCTCCCTGGTACTTAAGGACACATGACATACCCAGTACGTCATGGTGAAATCGCAGCCCCAGTAGCTACGATCGCTGCAAATACCTTAGATTCGAGGAGGAGGGGACCTCAGGAGGGGTGGTGTCTCCTTCCTGGACCTACGGAGGCTGTGATTGGCTGACGAACGCCGCTCAGCCAATCACAGTCACTAATGTTTCAGCCATTGAAAATCGTTGAAACATTGAAATCCAGCCAAGATCAGTGCAGCTGTAGCCCTGATCATTGGCTGGAGCTGGGTGACCTGTGTTTCACCCGCCCCCAGCTCTGACTGGAGAGACAGGCCTTGTGACCGATCTCTCCAATCACTGTGGATCTGGGGCCGCAGACCACTCCCCTCAGCTTCATTCTGGCGTCTGTGGAAGGTGAGGGGAGCTGCTGACCCATTACTACAGGATGGGGACAAAGTGTGCACATTACTATGGGATGTGGATAAGGCTGGGGACATTACTATAGGATTGGGACATTACAAGGATGGGCACATTACTATTGGATGGGGACATTATTACTATAGTATGGGCACATTACTATAGGATAGGGACTAGGATGGGCACATTACTATAGAATGGGGACAAGGCTGGGGACATTACTATAGGATGGGGACTAGGATGGGCACATTACTATTGGATGGGGACATTATTACTATAGTATGGGCACATTACTATAGGATAGGGACTAGGATGGGCACATGACTATAGAATGGGGACAAGGCTGGGGACATTACTATAGAATGGGACATTACTATAGAATGGGGACAAGGCTGGGGACATTACTATAGGATGCGACATTACTATAGAATGAGGACAAGGCTGGGGACATTACTATAGGATAGGGACTAGGATGGGCACATTACTATAGGATGGGGACTAGGATGGGCACATGACTATAGAATGGGGACAAGGCTGGGGACATTACTATAGGATGGGGACTAGGATGGGCACATTACTATTGGATGGGGACATTATTACTATAGTATGGGCACATTACTATAGGATGGGGACTAGGATGAGCACATTACTATAGAATGAGGACAAGGCTGGGGACATTACTATAGGATGGGGACTAGGATGGGCACATGACTATAGAATGGGGACAAGGCTGGGGACATTACTATAGGATGGGGACTAGGATGGGCACATTACTATTGGATGGGGACATTATTACTATAGTATGGGCACATTACTATAGGATGGGGACTAGGATGGGCACATTACTATTGGATGGGGACATTATTACTATAGTATGGGCACATTACTATAGGATGGGGACTAGGATGGGCACATTACTATAGAATGAGTACAAGGCTGGAGTCATTACTATAGGATTGGGACTAGGATGGGCACATTGGATAGGGACATTATTACTATAGAATGAGGACAAGGCTGGGGACATTACTATAGGATGGGGACTAGGATGGGCACATTACTATTGGATGGGGACATTATTACTATAGTATGGGCACATTACTATAGGATGGGGACTATGATGGGCACATTACTATAGAATGAGTACAAGGCTGGAGTCATTACTATAGGATTGGGACTAGGATGGGCACATTACTATAGAATGAGGACAAGGCTGGGGATATTACTATAGGATGGGGACTAGGATGGGCACATTGGATAGGGACATTACTACAAGGGGACAAGGATGGGAAACATTAATATAGAATAGGGATAATGCTGGGACATTACTATAGGGTGGGAACAAGGTTGGCACATTACTAAAGGATGGGGACAGTACTATAGGATGGGCACATTACTATAGAATGGGGACAGTACTATAGGATGGGGACATTGCTACAAGGGGACAAGGATGGACACATTACTATATATTGGGGACATTACTATAGGATGGGGACTAGGATGGGCACATTACTATGGGATGGGGCACAATACTACAAGGGGACAAGGATGGGCACGTTACAACAATATGGGGAACATTACTAAAAGATGTTGGTCAAAATTTCTATATAGTGCTAATTGTAAGACTATTAGTTACAAGAAAGGGATAAAATGTAAAAAAAAAAAAATAAAAAAAATGTTTATATTTAAACAAAGAATGTGCACGTTTGCTATAATGAACAAGTGAAAATGTTCAAAATCAGTGATCCCAAGGTGTGTAACAAACAATAAAATATATTATATATGGTACCAATAAAAATGCCACTTTGTCCTGCAAAGAATGCGGCCCCCCAAATTATTTTTTTCCTCTGTGCAGCCCATACACCCAGCCGAGTTTGAGACCCCTGATCTAGACCCTGGTGCACCTATCTAGGCTTGCAGAAGATCGATCTTCCTACAGAGCGTTCATCAAGTCGTCATGGAGCGATCCGAGGAGAACTCCTTCAGGGTGTGGTCTATTGTTGGGTGAGTGCGGGCCTCCAGGAGTGGCCATCTGTGGGGTGTGGAGAAAAACCTGCTCCATCTTGTTTATGTTCCCTGTGCCTGCACCGGTCTATAAACTAGAGGAATTTCGGTCGGGGTCACTGCTCCTCCACATCAGAGACAAATAAGATAGCTCTGTCCATCTCCAACCTCCATTGACATTAGCTTGGGCACCAGTGTGCCGCACTGTCCTTACTGTCAGATTGATGATCACTTTTGCAATTTACTGCTGCCGAGTATTGCTGGAGCCTGGCCGGCTTTGGAGCAATGCTTAAAAACAAGAAAGCAGCGGTGGTCGGTCACCTAGGCAACGAGCTGTAAACAACAGAAAAGTGTTAATATGTCAAAAACGGCTGCAAATATTAACAAGCAGTAAATTGCAAAAGTGCTTGTTTTTCCAAGCTCTAACCAGTAAAATATCCATTTATGAAGATGGGAATAACCCTTTAATGAATGAAGCACCATGTTTTATTACACGCCTGCCATCTCCAGGATTATTCCTCTGCACCTATGTTACTCACATACCTTTAATTGCCTCCTATTAAACCTCATTTTTTAGGTGATTTGGGCAAAGTAAACTGGAAACCCAGAGAAGGCGTCTTAGGGTACATAGGGTACGCTCACCCTGGCGTATGACCCGCACGAGTGCAATGTGAGAAAATCTCACATCGCACTCGGCTCCATTTAAGACAATGCTGCAGCTCAGATCTGCGAGTTTTTTCCCGTACTAGTCTATGGGTACGAGTGAAACATTGGACTGCACTCTGATGACATCCAAATACAGTGCGATATACGCACAGGCTGACAATGGAGGAGCTGGAGAGATCACTCCCTCCCTGTCCTCCGCAGCTGTGATCCGATCGCAAAATCAAATCCCAGTATAATTGCAGTCAGCTCACTTCCGTACATGGACATCACACGGATGTGTGTTTTTAACATGCTGTTTTATATACAGTCAACGATAGATAAAAAACACATATACAGTCATGGCCAAACGTTTTGAGAATGACACCAAAATTATATTTTCACATGATCTGTTGCCCTCTGGTTTTTAGTTGTGTTTGTCTGATTTTTACATCACATACAGAAATATAATTGCAATCATATTATGAGACCAAAAGGTTCTATTGACAGTTAGAATGAGTTGATGCAGCAAGTCAATATTTGCAGTGTTGACCCTTCTTCTTCAGGACCTCTGCAATTCTCCCTGGCATGCTCTCAATCATCTTCTGGAGCAAATCCTGACTGATAGCTGTCCATTCTTGCATAAGCAGTGCTTGCATTTTGCCAGAATTTGTTGGTTTTTGTTTGTCCACCCGTCTCTTGATGATTGCCCACAAGTTCTCAATGGGATTAAGATCTGGGGAGTTTCCAGGCCATGGACCCAAAATCTCTATGTTTTGTTCCATGAGCCATTTAGTGATCACCTTTGCTTTATGGCGAGGTGCTGCATCATGCTGGAAAAGGCATTGTTGGGCGCCAAACTGCTCTTGGACAGTTGGGAGAAGTTGCTCTTGGAGGACATTCTGGTACCATTCTTTATTCATGGCTGTGTTTTTAGGCAAGACTGTGAGTGGTGCGATTCCCTTGGCTGAGAAGCAACCCCACACATGAATGGTTTCAGGATGCTTAACAGTTGGCATGAGACAAGACTGGTGGTAGCGCTCACCTCTTCTTCTCCTAATAAGCTGTTTTCCAGATGTCCCAAACAATCGAAAAGGGGATTCATCTGAGAAAATGACTTTACCCCAGTCCTCAGGAGTCCACTCCCTGTACCTTTTGCAGAATATCAGTCGGTCCCTGATGTTTTTTCTGGAGAGAAGTGGCTTCTTTGCTGCCCTCCTTGAAACCAGACCTTGCTCAAGCAGTCTCCGCCTCACAGTGCGTGCAGAAGCACTCACACCAGCCTGCTGCCATTGCTGAGCTAGCTCAGCACTGCTGGTAGTCCCATCCCGCAGCTGAAACAGTTTTAAGATATGGTCCTGGCGTTTGCTGGTCCTTCTTGGGCGCCCTGGAGCCTTTTTGGCAACAATGGAAGCTCTCTCCTTGAAGTTCTTGTTGATGCGATAGATTGTTGACTGAGGTGCAATCTTTGTAGCTGCGATACTCTTCCCTGTTAGGCCATTTTTGTGCAGAGCAATGATGGCTGCACGTGTTTCTTTAGAGATAACCATGGTTAACTGAAGAGAAACAATGATACCAAGCACCAGCCTCCTTTTAAAGTGTCCAGTGGTGTCATTCTTACTTAATCATGACTGATCGCCAGCCCTGTCCTCATCAACACCCACACCTGTGTTAATGGAACAATCACTAAAACAATGTTAGCTGCTCCTTTTAAGGCAGGAATGCAATGATGTTGAAATGTGTTTTGGGGTAAAAGTTCATTTTCTTAGCCAATATTGACTTTCCAAGTAATTGCTGTTAAGCTGATCACTCTTTATGACATTCTGGAGTATATGCAAATTGCCATTAGAAAAACTTAAGCAGTAGACTTTGTAAAAATTAATATGTGTAGCATTCTCAAAACTTTTGGCCATGAATGTATAATGTCCCACCCTTCCTGCATATTTAAGCTTGCACTCTTTAGTGCAAACGCCATCTTACTAAACGGCAAATGTACTAGCAAAAAATACCACTCAGTCATTAGCAAGAAAAGATCCCAAACAGCAAAGCAAATATAAAGGTGACCCAAAGATCCCATCCATACTTTCTCTAGGTGATCTAAAGATGGATGAAACACAGAGGGGATGATCGCTCAGTATTAATATTGGCAGATAGTATAAAACCTACAAAAATACATTTCTATATGGACAATATAGATCATGTAACGGTCCCTTGTGTATATCTGAAAAATCAAAAGAGATTTCCCTAAAAGATCCCAAGTGTAAGGACTATCAGTAATGTTCAGGAAAAACAAAAAACAGGACCAGTATAATAAAATTATAATTTTATTGACATCTTATTAAATAAGGCAATCAATAAATGGGAGAAAATCCCACATCGAACAGTGGTAATTGCTCAGTGCACCCCTTCCCCCTCTTCTTGTGTCCCCACTGACATCACTAGTCTTATCATGGGCAAAGTTAACTGTTTCTTATATAATACACTTTGTAGTTATACTATTTATACTTACATGTGCCTTATTGGAGACACTTCATTTTTTGGTAGTGTTTATTTTCCCTTACTATTATGAGATGACCAACACCAGTTCTCTTATTTTCCATTAACAGCGCTCAATGTGTGATTTTTCTCCCATTTGTTTGTATATATATATATATATATATATATATATATATATTAAATATTATATAGTACAGACCAAAAGTTTGGACACAGCTTCTCATCTCTAGAGCAACTATTAAGAGGAGACTTTGTGCAGCAGCCTTCATGGTAAAATAGCTGCTAGGAAACCACTGCTAAGGACAGGCAACAAGCAGAAGAGACTTGTTTGGGCTAAAGAACACAAGGAATAGACATTAGACCAGTGGAAATCTGTGCTTTGGTCTGATGAGTCCAAATTTGAGATCTTTGGATCAAACCACCGTGTCTTTGTAGAAAAGGTGAACGGATGGACTCTACATGGCTGGTTCCCACCGTGAAGCATGGAGGAGGAGGTGTGATGGTGTGGGGGGGCTTTGCTGGTGACACTGTTGGGGATTTATTCAATATTGAAGGCATACAGAACCAGCATGGCTACCACAGCATCTTGCAGCGGCGTGCTATTCCATATTGCGTTTAGTTGGACCATCATTTATTTTTCAACAGGGCAATGACCCCAAACACACCTCCAGGCTGTGTAAGGGCTATTTGACTAAGAAGGAGAGTGATGGGGTGCTACGCCAGATTACCTGGCCTCCACAGTCACCAGACCTGAACCCAATCGAGATGGTTTGGGGTGAGCTGGACCGCAGAGTGAAGGCAAAAGGGCCAACAAGTGCTAAGCATCTCTGGGAACTCCTTCAAGACTGTTGGAAGACCATTTCCGGTGACCACCTCTTGAAGCTCATCAAGAGAATGCCAAGAGTGTGCAAAGCAGTAATCAAAGCAAAAGGTGGCTACTTTGAAGAACCTAGAATCTAAGACATATTTTCTGTTTCACACGTTAAGTATTTCATTCCACATGTTTTAATTCATAGTTTTGATGCCTTCAATGTGAATCTACAATTTTCAGAGTCATGAAAATAAAGAAAACTCATTGAATGAGAAGGTGTGTCCAAACTTTTGGTCTGTACTGATTATACACACACACACACACACACACACACATATTTTTTTTTTTTGTCAACCAGGCGCCGCAGCAGAGAGACAAGCGGCACACGACCAGGCGCCGCAGCAGAGAGACGAGAGGCACACGACCAGGCGCCGAAGCAGAGAGACAAGAGGCACACGACCAGGCACCGCAGCAGAGGGGCCAAGGACACATTACCCGGTGCTGCAGCAAAAAGGAGAGGGGACCATTGTCAGGTGCTCCAGCATAGGGGGCTTGATGCCACGCGCAGTAGCAGAGGGGTGCCCTATGCCAGGGACCAGATCAAAAGGGTACCCTTCGCCAGTTGTAGGGGTAGCAGGGCAGAAGTGATAAACTGCAGGATGGGGCTGAGGAGTGATGTTCTGCAGGATGGGGCTGAGGATTGATGTTCTGCAGGATGGGCTGAGGAGTGATGTTCTGCAGGATGGGCTGAGGATTGATGTTCTGCAGGATGGGCTGAGGATTGATGTTCTGCAGGATGGGCTGAGGATTAATGTTCTGCAGGATGGGGCTGAGTAGTGATGCTCTGCAGGATGGGGCTGAGGATTGATGTTCTGCAGGATGGGCTGAGGAGTGATGCTCTGCAGGATGGGCTGAGGATTGATGTTCTGCAGGATGGGTTGAGGATTGATGTTCTGCAGGATGGGGCTGAGGAGTGATGTTCTGCAGGATGGGCTGAGGATTGATGTTCTGCAGGATGGGCTGAGGATTAATGTTCTGCAGGATGGGGCTGAGGATTGATGTTCTGCAGGATGGGGCTGAGTAGTGATGCTCTGCAGGATGGGGCTGAGAATTGATGTTCTGCAGGATGGGCTGAGGAGTGATGCTCTGCAGGATGGGCTGAGGATTGATGTTCTGCAGGATGGGCTGAGGAGTGATGTACTGCAGTAAGTGGAGCAGAACCAAAATCATCAAATGGAAGGTTGTTGTGAGCCCCTGCACCCTGTCACCTGCAATCCCTATAATAAGGTTTATTGGGGTCTCTCATATATTTATTATACATAGTTTTCGCCATTACATCTCCAGGGCTCTCTTGGATTTCTAAAAATTCTGAATATTTATTTAGTTTAATATCTGTCACTCAGTTTCCCCAGAATCCTCGGTGGCCGATCTGCGGCTCCAGAGCTGTGAATTGGGGGCGGCATCGATCGCACATTTGCCTTTTATAGAACTAAGTCCTCTGCTTTGTAACTAAACATGAAAACTGAGACATCTGTGCGCCGCTGTTTTCAGATGATGATGACGGCCGGGATCAGAATGGAACGTTCATGTCTGTTCTCACTGTGGTGACGTCATAGGTTTATGACATCATGGAATATGCAAATTATAGCCGACCACACCGATGACTACATAAAGGGGCGACACTCACTTGCCTATGTCATCACTTTGTGATGTCACAGTGATCAAAGGGTCTAAAAATCCGCTCCTGAGAGCCTAACAGCCATTATACTTCATAAAGCAACAGGACGATGGACCGAGCTACGCAAGCAAGAAAGAAGAAAGAGGAGCCCTTGGAAAAGAAACCGTGGAGCCCCTGGATTATACACCGTGGAGCCCCTGGATTATACACCGTGGAGCCCCTGGATTATACACCGTGAAGCCCCTGGATTATACACCGTGGAGCCCCTGGATTATACACCGTGGAGCCCCTGGATTATACACCGTGGAGCCCCTGGATTATACACCGTGGAGCCCCTGGATTATACACCGTGAAGCCCCTGGATTATACACCGTGGAGCCCCTGGATTATACACCGTGGAGCCCCTGGATTATACACCGTGGAGCCCCTGGATTATACACCGTGGAGCCCCTGGATTATACACCGTGGAGCCCCTGGATTATACACCGTGGAGCCCTGCGCCTTTACTGCCTTTTTGGATAGTAACCAGGATAGGAACGCCCCACAACGCAGGACCGTGAGCATCGTGAGAACCTGGTGACCGTATCACTGCTCGTTATCCGCTAATGTCATGTAAACCTTTGCTGGGCAATTTATCAAGGCTGGGGCTTTTCTGCGCCGACCTTCATGAAGCGCCCCCTGGAGTAAGATCTGTCAGGGATATTTTACCACACTTTTGCTCCCTATATTATACTAAGCTCTGCTCACTTTTTAAAAAGATGAAAGAGCCGGTGTGAAAAGGTGAAAAGTGATCACATGTAAGGTGTGCGGGACGTTTTCAGGATTTCAGAAAGTTTTACAACACTTTTCTGGTGCTGGTCCCCCTGACCTAAATTCGGCAGCCTCATAAAGTGTATCGTATATGGAGATGTCGAGTTCTGGTCAGGGTTGTGTCCAAGAGACCAAGAAAGAAGAAACTAATTATAATTAATGTTATAAGTTGTTTGTTAATTTGCACAGATTTGTGTTAGTATTGATAGTTGGGGTTTATTTCAGTTAGGGTTATTTTGGCCTCACTAGCCTCAAGCTCGCTCCTCCGGCCAGCAGCTACTCTGTAGATGCAACCCTGGGCCTGTGGTAAGGCTTTATCCAGGTAAAGGAGTGTAATGGTGACGGTCAGGGTTCCTATGGAACCTACGGAATGAAATGGCTTGTGTGAAGTCTGTCTGAGGAAGCCTTTTTGAGCTGATGGCCTTAGACAGATTCTAACATTTTGGAAAAAAGCTTTAGTAGCTCATTTCCATTAGGGATAATTCAGCCGCTCTAGTATTAAGCTCCTAATTCCTTTTGTGTAAAGGACATTTTTACAGTGTGAGCAATGAGATGATGGATGTCTCCACCCCATTATCTTACGGTCATGGAGGCCTGTGCACCTTTCATGACTATTTGTAGGTTATTGGTAGTAGATGCTGTTATGGGACGTTGATCCAGGGAACTAGTCTGATTGCCGTATGTGGAGTCGGGAAGGAATTTTTCCCCTAATATGGGGCAATTGTCTTTTGCCTCATGGGGTTTTTGCCTTCCTCTGGATCAACACATTAGCTTTTAGGCTGTACTTGTGTCTTTCAACCTTAAGGCTATGAAACTGTCCTTCTATTGAGGTTCAAAGGTCTATGCCAGGGTTCCTTTGGAGTGTTTTGTTCCACGTCTGTGCTGGAAGCTTATTTGAGCCAATTGCCTCTGAAAGCTTCATTTAGGAAAGTAGCATTAGTTAGAATTTATTTTAGTGAGAATTAGCTGTTGTGTACCCACTGTAGCCTTACGCTCGCTCCTCCGGCCAGCAGCTACTCTGTGGATGCAATCCTGGCTCTGTGATAAGTCTTTATCACTGTTCAGAGGTGTAAGATTGAAATCTAGGGTTCCTTTAGAACCTGAAAGATATAGAGGCTAGTGCCATGTCTGTCTGAGGAAGCTTTTTTCAGCCAACGGCCTCAGACAGGTGCTATCAAGAGAGAGTAGCATTAGATAGCTTTTTTTCATTTAGGGTTGATTCATCCACTCTAGCCCCAAACTCGCTCTTCCGGCCAGCAGCTACTCTGTAGCTGCAACCCTTGGCCTGTGGTGAGTCTTTATCCCTTGTTCAGGAGGGTGTAATGGTGAAGGACAGGGTCCTTAGAGGACATGCAAAATGGAGTGGCTTGCGTCAAGTCTGTCTGAGGAAGCCTTATGAGCTGATGGCCTTAGACAGATCCCAACAGTTAGGAAAAAAGCTTTAGTAGCTTATTTCCATTAGGGTTAATTCAACTGCTCTAGTATCAAGCTCCTAATTCCCTTTGTGTAAAGGACATTATTACAATGTGAGCAATGAGATGATGGATCTCTCCGCCACATTATGTTACGGTCATGGAGGACTGTGCGCCTTTCTTGACTATTTGCAGGTTATTGGCACTAGATTATGGGACGTTGATCCAGGGAACTAGTCTGATTGTCGTGTGTGGAGTCGGGAAGGAATTTTTCCCCTAATATGGGGCAATTGTCTTTTGCCTCATGGGGTTTTCGCCTTCCTCTGGATCAACACATTAGCTTTTTGTGTCTTTAAACCTTAAGGCTATGAACCTGTTCCTGGGGCCGACGGCCTCAGACAGATCACAACATTCAGGGGAAAGAAAGATTTAGTTAAAGAGGGAGAAATTAAAAGTAAAGCTTCAGAAACATAAACTAAAATCCCCAAAAATGTATAAGTTCCAAATAATATAATATAGAGCAAAAGTATTTTCCTGTCCGGTCCCATGTCAGGGCATTAGTCTGTGATCTGGGCAGATTAATGCTGTTGCTCTTATATATTAAATAGGAAATTTTGGGGAATTTTAGTTTTTTTCCGTAGCTTTGCTGTTAATTTTAGGGTAGGGACTCGCAAGACATGAGGACCCTTGACGTGGGTTGCGAGCTTTGTGTATTTTGGCCAAAATATCAACCAATGCCACATAAATGTATTATATATTGTTTTTCCATGTTATATTTATTTGTATACAGGCGCTGGGTACTTCATGTGTGTGACCAGTGCCCTATACAAGCCTTATCTAATACTGAGCAGTCGCCCCCTCCATGAATCGGGAGGTTGTGAGTGGTGGTCTCATCAGTATTTTGCCCCCATCTTTAGTGCAGTATTTTCTGCTGCCCCTATTTTTTGTTATATTGCACTTATGAAATTTTGGAGAATTTTAATTCCCAATTCTGTGGCTTTTGTTTTTAATTTTAGCAAAGGGACTCACAAAACAATGAGGACTCTTGACGTGGGTTGAAAGGTTGTGATTTTTTGGCCAAAATATCGACCAATACCTCATATATTAATCATGTATACTGTATATTATTGTACGTTATATATATTTTTATGCAGCCAATCCCATGTATATTGGCTTTGTAATCTAGGGTGTCTTTCCCGGTGGGAAGCCCACCTGATCTAATAGTGGGGGCTTTACTAATCGGCTGTAAGCCGGGTACTGTGCACTACATGTGTGTGACCAGCGCCCTATACATGCCCTATGCCAGGGATCTCAAACACGCGGCCCCTCAGTGTAGTTTGTGCGGCCCCCAGGCCCGTGCCCCTGTTCGCTATCGCGGCCGGTGCAGGGGCCGCAGCCACTGTCTGCACTTTATGTCAGATGAATGTGTTGCTGGTGCTGCGCTCTCGCGCCGGCAATACAATCATCTCACATAAATCACTGACAGTGACACTGCACCTGCCGCGATAGTGACCGGGGGCACGGGCCTAGGGGCCGCACGAAGCAGAGATGAGGCAGCGGAGGGAGCACGGGACAGGTGACAAGAATGGTGTGGGTGTGTGTTGGACGTTAACCCCTTAGCGACCTATGACGTACTGGGTACATTATGGCTCCCGTCCCTGGTACTTAAGGACCCATGACGTACCCAGTACGTTATAGCGAAATCGCAGCCCCAGTAGATATGATCGCTGCAAATACCTTAGATTCCGGGAGGAGGGGACCTCAGGAGGGGTGGTGTCTCCTTCCTGGACCTACGGAGGCTGTGATTGGCTGACGAACGCCGCTCAGCCAATCACAGCCACTAATGTTTCAGCCATTGAAAATCGTTGAAACATTGAAATCCAGCCAAGATCAGTGCAGCTGTAGCCCTGATCATTGGCTGGAGCTGGGTGACCTGTGTTTCACCCGCCCGCAGCTCTGATTGGAGAGACCGGCCTTGTGACCGATCTCTCCAATCACTGTGGATCTGGGGCCGCAGACCACTCCCCTCAGCTTCATTCCGGCGTCTGTGGAAGGTGAGGGGAGCTGCTGACCCATAACTATAGGATGGGGACAAAGTGCGCACATTACTATGGGATGGGGATAAGGCTGGGGACATTACTATAGGATTGGGACATTACAAGGATGGGCACATTACTATTGGATGGGGACATTATTACTATAGTATGGGCACATTACTATAGGATAGGGCCTAGGATGGGCACATGACTATAGAATGGGGACAAGGCTGGGGACATTACTATAGGATGGGACATTACTATAGAATGGGGACAAGGCTGGGGACATTACTATAGGATGGGGACTAGGATGGGCACATTGGATAGGGACATTACTACAAGGGGACAAGGATGGGAAACATTACTATAGAATAGGGATAATGCTGGGACATTACTATAGGGTGGGAACAAGGTTGGCACATTACTAAAGGATGGGGACAGTACTATAGGATGGGCACATTACTATAGAATGGGGACAGTACTATAGGATGGGGACATTGCTACAAGGGGACAAGGATGGACACATTACTATATATTGGGGACATTACTATAGGATGGGGACTAGGATGGGCACATTACTATGGGATGGGGCACAATACTACAAGGGGACAAGGATGGGCACTTTACAACAATATGGGGAACATTACTAAAATATGTTGGTCAAAATTTTTATATAGTGTTAATTGTAAGACTATTAGTTACAAGAAAGGGATAAAATGTAAAAAGAAAAAAAAAATGTTTATATTTAAACAAAGAATGTGCACGTTTGCTATAATGAACAAGTGAAAATGTTCAAAATCAGTGATCCCAAGGTGTGTAACAAACAATAAAATATATTATATATGGTACCAATAAAAATTTCACTTTGTCCTGCAAAGAATGTGTGACGCCCTGGGCAAGCCAGGGGTCACAGGTCATTACACCACCACACCCTACACCCCAGTTAGGAACACCAAGGCTACCAAAATCCTTGTTGCCTTCCTCCAGGGGCTGATGTTCACACCAGGGGGTGGGCCAGGCGGTTGGCTCCGCCCACCGAGGAGTTCACAGCCCTGGAGGCGGGAAGAACCAGGCAGTTGAAGCCAGACTAGAGTCTGAGGAGGAGTTCAAGCTAGGGGAGTGAAGTAGAAGGAAGTGGTAGTGGAGCTAAGTGAAGTGGAAGTGAAGTAGTAGAGAAACAGAAGAAAAGAGTAAAAGTGAGAGTAGAAAAGCCTGAAGTTGGTCCAGCTGTGTGCAGGACAGAGTCAGCAAGGTCAGCAACGGCGGTGACAGTCTGGAGGGGGACTGCTCGAAGGTTGCTGGAAGGACCGCGGACGGGTAGTGGCCTGGCGGTCTGGAGCAGTATACGAAGAACAGTCAGCACCAGGGCAGGGGCCTCTCGGACCCCAGCAAGGCTAGGAGTCGCCGTAAATTTGCCAAATCCGTCAGTGAAGGGGACGTCTGTCTCCAAACAACCAAGTCCCGATTGAAGGCAACAGTCCAACCATTGAGGAGAGACACCGCCACCGCCAGGGCACCAGTTTCTCAGGGCCAGCGCCTGCGGGCAAAGTAGGGCTCCTCCGGCCCATATCCAAGCCGGGGAGCGGGTTACCGGTGGGAACCCATCGCTACCAACACAGAAATATTAGGTGCAGGACAAAGGGACATCACCGTCACCTACTGGGAGAGCAAGTGCAGCCGTCCGTGGGAACCGTCTTTCCAGCCGTGTGGTTTACCGAAAAACTGTGTCAACGTCTCAGGCTGAGTGAGTACCACAGTGCCGCAAGGCACAGCGCTGCCCCCGCGTCCCTGCACCCCACCAAGCCCTGCATCACCCACCTCTTCACTGGGCCCCGGGATCACCAACCCCTACCCATGGAGGGGCAACACACCAACTGGCTGCTCCATACCATCCTTCCCGGGATCCCCATACAGAGCAGCGGTGGTGTCAACAAATCACCACAACCGTGGGTGGCGTCACGGACAATTACCAATCCCTATACCCAAGACCCCCCTTTCACTCACGGGCGAGGAGCGCCGCTAGAGTCCCCGGGATTCGGCCCATCGCTCGAGCCACCGAGCAGCAGCAGGCTGCAGCAGCCGCGGCAGCCGGACCCGAGCAGCAGTGGGAGAGCGCGGCGTCCCCTCCTCCGCCCGCGACAACTTGGCGTCACGAACAGGATCTTACCGCTCTGCCGTTGGGTAGAGGTGCGCCTTGTAACCGCCGGAGGTATCCGGCTGAAAAATTTCGGAAGTCGCCATCTTTGGCGCGAAAAGTTCCCGCTCGAGCGTCTTCTCGAGTAGCAGAGGCGCGAAGGCCAAAACTCCGCCCCAATAGAGGAGTGGCCGGAAAGAAGCTAAGGGGGACGCGATGGCGGCTGGATGTATGTAGCGCGCGGCTGTGCGAGCCAAGACGCTGGGACCCTGTGATTTGCCGAGCCTACAAAGAAATGTCTGTTCCGCCCAGCTACGCGGAGGCTATTGAGCCGGTGCCCGGAACAGCGGCACGGCTGAGGGCCCGAACGGCAGGGATCTGCCGACACTACCGGAGCCAGATCTCCAGGCTGATGGAGCAGTGGACCGCGGAGGTGGAGAATATAGCTGCGGTAGCACGGGTATATGGAATGGAGGCCATGGTGAAGGAGCTGGTGAGTGACCCACGCCCCTGTGTCCCCGAGGGACCGGCCGCTGCGGCTGAGGGACCCGGTCTGCCCCTGACTCCCACGCCACCTCTCTCCTCCTTGCCCGTGCACCGTACTGTGCGTGGCCCGTCGGGCGTACACCCCTCCGTGACTGTGGCCGAGAGAGTAGCCAGCCTAGAGGCTACGGCAGCTGGTAGCCACCCGTCTGGTGCAGAGGCCGTCGATAGTGATTCCGGGCCTGACACCGAGCCCATGTCGGAAGAGGATGGGTCTGCCGCAGCCGAAGAATCGGAGTAGGGCAGCGGAGCACCGTTGTCCAGTCCCCGTTGGGACCACCACTGAGTTGTATGTTTGAAAAGTTGGAAAAGAAATGATAAGTGAAATGGAACCGAAAAATAATCTGATTTGACCGTGATTGAGAGAAAACCGGCCGTTGCCGGCACCGTTGTCCCCGTGGGGACCGTTTAAAAAATTTGCATGGAGAACTTTCCATGGACAAGCCCGTGAACTTGCAGGGCAACCACAAACGTTAGTGGCTTGTAAATAAGTTGTTTTACCGTTTCCGCAGTTGCCGCCTCCGGAGAGGCAGGTTGGAGGGAGGGCCCTCAGCAGAGCAGGCTGGGGCCCAGCCACCACAGGAACCGGTGGCTACCCTCTGGAGGGGAAGGACAGATCCCGCTCGGGTGACTTTGTGCTGGACTTGGGTCAAGGGGTGCTGCCTGGGTTTTAGGGGCAGCATCAGGGCCAGGTTGCTTGGGTGGGAGAGAGCAGAAACCGTAGCTGTAAACCGTTTTGCAACGTTTAAGAAATGTGCCTCCCGTTGTGGGATGATGTTATAATTTATATGTTACCGTTTACCTTTTTCAGAAAATAAAACCGGTGTTGGACGGGCAGCCCGCGGACGGTCTGCATTTTGCTAAGGGGGAATGTGACGCCCTGGGCAAGCCAGGGGTCACAGGTCATTACACCACCACACCCTACACCCCAGTTAGGAACACCAAGGCTACCAAAATCCTTGTTGCCTTCCTCCAGGGGCTGATGTTCACACCAGGGGGTGGGCCAGGCGGTTGGCTCCGCCCACCGAGGAGTTCACAGCCCTGGAGGCGGGAAGAACCAGGCAATTGAAGCCAGACTAGAGTCTGAGGAGGAGTTCAAGCTAGGGGAGTGAAGTAGAAGGAAGTGGTAGTGGAGCTAAGTGAAGTGGAAGTGAAGTAGTAGAGAAACAGAAGAAAAGAGTAAAAGTGAGAGTAGAAAAGCCTGAAGTTGGTCCAGCTGTGTGCAGGACAGAGTCAGCAAGGTCAGCAACGGCGGTGACAGTCTGGAGGGGGACTGCTCGGAGGTTGCTGGAAGGACCGCGGACGGGTAGTGGCCCGGCGGTCTGGAGCAGTATACGAAGAACAGTCAGCACCAGGGCAGGGGCCTCTCGGACCCCGGCAAGGCTAGGAGTCGCCGTAAATTTGCCAAATCTGTCAGTGAAGGGGACGTCTGTCTCCAAACAACCAAGTCCCGATTGAAGGCAACAGTCCAACCATTGAGGAGAGACACCGCCACCGCCAGGGCACCAGTTTCTCAGGGCCAGCGCCTGCGGGCAAAGTAGGGCTCCTCCGGCCCATATCCAAGCCGGGGAGCGGGTTACTGGTGGGAACCCATCGCTACCAACACAGAAATATTAGGTGCAGGACAAAGGGACATCACCGTCACCTACTGGGAGAGCAAGTGCAGCCGTTCGTGGGAACCGTCTTTCCAGCCGTGTGGTTTACCGAAAAACTGTGTCAACGTCTCAGGCTGAGTGAGTACCACAGTGCCGCAAGGCACAGCGCTGCCCCCACGTCCCTGCACCCCACCAAGCCCTGCATCACCCACCTCTTCACTGGGCCCCGGGATCACCAACCCCTACCCATGGAGGGGCAACACAACAACTGGCTGCTCCATACCATCCTTCCCGGGATCCCCATACAGAGCAGCGGTGGTGTCAACAAATCACCACAACCGTGGGTGGCGTCACGGACAATAATCCCTATACCCAAGACCCCTCTTTCACTCACGGGCGAGGAGCGCCGCTAGAGTCCCCGGGATTCGGCCCATCGCTCGAGCCACCGAGCAGCAGCAGGCCGCAGCATCCGCGGCCGCCGGACCCGAGCAGCAGTGGGAGAACGCGGCGTCCCCTCCTCCGCCCGCGACAAATGCGGCCCCCCAAATTATTTTTTTCCTCTGTGCAGCCCATACACCCAGCCGAGTTTGAGACCCCTGATCTAGACCCTGGTGCACCTATCTAGGCTTGCAGAAGATCGATCTTCCTACAAGAGCGTTCATCAAGTCGTCATGGAGCAATCCGAGGAGAACTCCTTCAGGGTGTGGTCTATTGTTGGGTGAGTGCGGGCCTCCAGGAGTGGCCATCTGTGGGGTGTGGAGAAAAACCTGCTCCATCTTGTTTATGTTCCCTGTGCCTGCACCGGTCTATAAACTAGAGGAATTTCGGTCGGGGTCACTGCTCCTCCACATCAGAGACAAATAAGATAGCTCTGTATCTCCAACCTCCATTGACATTAGCTTGGGCACCAGTGTGCCGCACTGTGCTTACTGTCAGATTGATGATCACTTTTGCAATTTACTGCTGCCGAGTATTGCTGGAGCCTGGCCGGCTTTGGAGCAATGCTTAAAAACAAGAAAGCAGCGGTGGTCGGTCACCTAGGCAACGAGCTGTAAACAACAGAAAAGTTTTAATATGTCAAAAACGGCTACAAATATTAACAAGCAGTAAATTGCAAAAGTGCTTGTTTTTCCAAGCTCTAACCAGTAAAATATCCATTTATGAAGATGGGAATAACCCTTTAATGAATGAAGCACCATGTTTTATTACACGCCTGCCATCTCCAGGATTATTCCTCTGCGCTTATGTTACTCACATACCTTTAATTGCCTCCTATTAAACCTCATTTTTTAGGTGATTTGGGCAAAGTAAACTGGAAACCCAGAGAAGGCGTCTTAGGGTACATAGGGTACGCTCACACTGGCGTATGACCCGCACGAGTGCAATGTGAGAAAATCTCACATCGCACTCGGCTCCATTTAAGACAATGCTGCAGCTCAGATCTGCAAGTTTTTTCCCGTACTAGTCTATGGGTACGAGTGAAACATTGGACTGCACTCTGATGACATCCAAATACAGTGCGATATACGCACAGGCTGACAATGGAGGAGCTGGAGAGATCACTCCCTCCCTGTCCTCCACAGCTGTGATCCGATCGCAAAATC
The DNA here is from genome assembly GCF_048569485.1 of Anomaloglossus baeobatrachus. NCBI lineage: Eukaryota > Metazoa > Chordata > Amphibia > Anura > Aromobatidae > Anomaloglossus > Anomaloglossus baeobatrachus. The sequence goes on along the minus strand of NC_134356.1, from coordinate 39,950,246 downwards.
AAATCACAGTATAATTGCAGTCAGCTCACTTCCGTACACGGACATCACACGGATGTGTGTTTTTAACATGCTGTTTTATATACAGTCAACGATAGATAAAAAACACATATACAGTCATGGCCAAAAGTTTTGAGAATGACACCAGAATTATATTTTCACATGATCTGTTGCCCTCTGGTTTTTAATTGTGTTTGTCTGATGTTTACATCACATACAGAAATATAATTGCAATCATATTATGAGACCAAAAGGTTCTATTGACAGTTAGAATGAGTTAATGCAGCAAGTCAATATTTGCAGTGTTGACCCTTCTTCTTCAGGACCTCTGCAATTCTCCCGGGCATGCTCTCAATCAGCTTCTGGATCAAATCCTGACTGATAGCTGTCCATTCTTGCATAAGCAATGCTTGCATTTTGCCAGAATTTGTTGGTTTTTGTTTGTCCACCCGTCTCTTGATGATTGCCCACAAGTTCTCAATGGGATTAAGATCTGGGGAGTTTCCAGGCCATGGACCCAAAATCTCTATGTTTTGTTCCATGAGCCATTTAGTGATCACCTTTGCTTTATGGCGAGGTGCTGCATCATGCTGGAAAAGGCATTGTTGGGCGCCATACTGCTCTTGGACAGTTGGGAGAAGTTGCTCTTGGAGGACATTCTGGTATCATTCTTTATTCATGGCTGTGTTTTTAGGCAACACTGTGAGTGGTGCGATTCCCTTGGCTGAGAAGCAACCCCACACGTGAATGGTTTCCGGATGCTTAACAGTTGGCATGAGACAAGACTGGTGGTAGCGCTCACCTCTTCTCCTAATAAGCTGTTTTCCAGATGTCCCAAACAATCGAAAAGGGGATTCATCTGAGAAAATGACTTTACCCCAGTCCTCAGCAGTCCACTCCCTGCACCTTTTGCAGAATATCAGTCGGTCCCTGATGTTTTTTCTGGAGAGAAGTGGCTTCTTTGCTGCCCTCCTTGAAACCAGGCCTTACTCAAGCAGTCTCCGCCTCACAGTGCGTGCAGAAGCACTCACACCACCCTGCTGCCATTGCTGAGCTAGCTCGGCACTGCTGGAAGTCCCATCCCGCAGCTGAAACAGTTTTAAGATACCGTCCTGGCGTTTGCTGGAGCTTTTTTGGCAACAATGGAAGCTCTCTCCTTGAAGTTCTTGTTGATGCGATAGATTGTTGACTGAGGTGCAATCTTTGTAGCTGCGATACTCTTCCCTGTTAGGCCATTTTTGTGCAGAGCAATGATGGCTGCACGTGTTTCTTTAGAGATAACCATGGTTAACTGAAGAGAAACAATGATACCAAGCACCAGCCTCCTTTTAAAGTGTCCAGTGGTGTCATTCTTACTTAATCATGACTGATCGCCAGCCCTGTCATCATCAACACCCACACCTGTGTTAATGGAACAATCACTAAAACAATGTTAGCTGCTCCTTTTAAGGCAGGAATGCAATGATGTTGAAATGTGTTTTTGGAGGTTAAAGTTCATTTTCTTAGCCAATATTGACTTTGCAAGTAATTGCTGTTAAGCTGATCACTCTTTATGAAATTCTGGAGTATATGCAAATTGCCATTAGAAAAACTGAAGCAGTAGACTTTGTAAAAATTAATATTTGTAGCATTCTCAAAACTTTTGGCCATGAATGTATAATGTCCCACCCTCCCTGCATATTTAAGCTTGCACTCTTTAGTGCAAACGCCATCTTACTAAACGGCAAATGTACTAGCAAAAAATACCACTCAGTCATTAGCAAGAAAAGATCCCAAACAGCAAAGCAAATATAAAGGTGACCCAAAGATCCCATCCATACTTTCTCAAGGTGATCTAAAGATGGATGAAACACAGAGGGGATGATCGCTCAGTATTAATATTGGCAGATAGTATAAAACCTACAAAAATACATTTCTATATGGACAATATAGATCATGTAACGGTCCTTTGTGTATATCTGAAAAATCAAAAGAGATTTCCCTAAAAGATCCCAAGTGTAAGGACCATCAGTAATGTTCAGGAAAAACAAAAAAACAGGACCAGTATAATAAAATTATAATTTTATTGACATCTTATTAAATAAGGCAATCAATAAATGGGAGAAAATCCCACATCGAACAGTGGTAATTGCTCAGTGCACCCCTTCCCCCTCTTCTTGTGTCCCCACTGACATCACTAGTCTTATCATGGGCAAAGTTAACTGTTTCTTATAGAATACACTTTGTAGTTATACTATTTATACTTACATGTGCCTTATTGGAGACACTTCATTTTTTGGTAGTGTTTATTTTCCCTTACTATTATGAGATGACCAACACCAGTTCTCTTATTTTCCATTAACAGCGCTCAATGTGTGATTTTTCTCCCATTTGTTTGTATAAATATATATATATATATATATATATATAACATATTATATAGTACAGACCAAAAGTTTGGACACAGCTTCTCATCTCTAGAGCAACTATTAAGAGGAGACTTTGTGCAGCAGGCCTACATGGTAAAATAGCTGCTGGGAAACCACTGCTAAGGACAGGCAACAAGCAGAAGAGACTTGTTTGGGCTAAAGAACACAAGGAATGGACATTAGACCAGTGGAAATCTGTGCTTTGGTCTGATGAGTCCAAATTTGAGATCTTTGGATCAAACCACCGTGTCTTTGTGGAAAAGGTGAACGGATGGACTCTACATGGCTGGTTCCCACCGTAAAGCATGGAGGAGGAGGTTCCCTTCGCCAGTTGTAGGGGTAGCAGGGCAGAAGTGATGAACTGCAGGATGGGGCTGAGAAGTGATGTTCTGCAGGATGGGGCTGAGGAGTGATGTTCTGCAGGATGGGGCTGAGGAGTGATGTTCTGCAGGATTGGGCTGAGGCGTGATGTTCTGCAGGATGGGCTGAGGAGTGATGTTCTGCAGAATGGGGCTGAGGAGTGATGTTCTGCAGGATGGGGCTGAGGAGTGATGTTCTGCAGGATGGGGCTGAGGATTGATATTCTGCAGGATGGGCTGAGGATTGATGTTCTGCAGGATGGGGCTGAGGAGTGATGTTCTGCAGGATGGGGCTGAGGATTGATGTTCTGCAGGATGGGCTGAGGAGTGATGTACTGCAGTAAGTGGAGCAGAACCAAAATCATCAAATGGAAGGTTGTTGTGAGCCCCTGCACCCTGTCACCTGCAATCCCTATAATAAGGTTTATTGGGGTCTCTTATATATTTATTATACATAGTTTTCGCCATTACATCTCCAGGGCTCTCTTGGATTTCTAAAAATTCTGAATTTTTATTTAGTTTAATATCTGTCACTCAGTTTCCCCAGAATCCTCGGTGGCCGATCTGCGGCTCCAGAGCTGTGAATTGGGGGCGGCCATCGATCGCACATTTGCCTTTTATAGAACTAAGTCCTCTGCTTTGTAACTAAACATGAAAACTGAGACATCTGTGCGCCGCTGTTTTCAGATGATGATGACGGCCGGGATCAGAATGGAACGTTCATGTCTGTTCTCACTGTGGTGACATCATAGGTTTATGACATCATGGAATATGCAAATTATAGCCGACCACACCGATGACTACATAAAGGGGCGACACTCACTTGCCTATGTCATCACTTTGTGATGTCACAGTGATCAAAGGGTCTAAAAATCCGCTCCTGAGAGCCTAACAGCCATTATACTTCATAAAGCAACAGGACGATGGACCGAGCTACGCAAGCAAGAAAGAAGAAAGAGGAGCCCTTGGAAAAGAAACCGTGGAGCCCCTGGATTATACACCGTGGAGCCCCTGGATTATACACCGTGGAGCCCCTGGATTATACACCGTGAAGCCCCTGGATTATACACCGTGGAGCCCCTGGATTATACACCGTGGAGCCCCTGGATTATACACCGTGGAGCCCCTGGATTATACACCGTGGAGCCCCTGGATTATACACCGTGGAGCCCCTGGATTATACACCGTGGAGCCCCTGGATTATACACCGTGGAGCCCCTGGATTATACACCGTGGAGCCCCTGGATTATACACCGTGGAGCCCCTGGATGGAGTCCCTGGATTATACACCGTGGAGCCCTGCGCCTTTACTGCCTTTTTGGATAGTAACCAGAATAGGAACGCCACACAACGCAGGACCGTGAGAACCTGGTGACCGTATCACTGCTCGTTATCCGCTAATGTCATGTAAACCTTTGCTGGGCAATTTATCAAGGCTGGGGCTTTTCTGCGCTGACCTTCATGATGCGCCCCCTGGAGTAAGATCTGTCAGGGATATTTTACCCCACTTTTGCTCCCTATATTATACAAAGCTCTGCTCACTTTTTAAAAAGATAAAAGAGCCGGTGTGAAAAGTGATCACATGTAAGGTGTGCGGGACGTTTTCAGGATTTCAGAAAGTTTTACAACACTTTTCTGGTGCTGGTCCCCCTGACCTAAATTCGGCAGCCTCATAAAGTGTATCGTATATGGAGATGTCGAGTTCTGGTCAGGGTTGTGTCCAAGAGACCACGAAAGAAGAAACTAATTATAATTACGGTTATAAGTTGTTAATTTGCACAGATTTGTGGTAGTATTGATAGTTGGGGTTTATTTCAGTTAGGGTTATTTTGGCCTCACTAGCTTCAAGCTCGCTCCTCCGGCCAGCAGCTACTCTGTAGATGCAACCCTGGGCCTGTGGTAAGGCTTTATCCCTGTTAAGGGGTGTAATGGTGACGGTCAGGGTTCCTATGGAACCTACAGAATGAAATGGCTTGTGTGAAGTCTGTCTGAGGAAGCCTTTTTGAGCTGATGGCCTTAGACAGATTCTAACATTTTGGAAAAAAGCTTTAGTAGCTCATTTCCATTAGGGATAATTCAGCCGCTCTAGTATTAAGCTCCTAATTCCTTTTGTGTAAAGGACATTTTTACAGTGTGAGCAATGAGATGATGGATGTCTCCACCCCATTATCTTACGGTCATGGAGGCCTGTGCACCTTTCATGACTATTTGTAGGTTATTGGTAGTAGATGCTGTTATGGGACGTTGATCCAGGGAACTAGTCTGATTGCCATATGTGGAGTCGGGAAGGAATTATTCCCCTAATATGGGGCAATTGTCTTTTGCCTCATGGGGTTTTTGCCTTCCTCTGGATCAACACATTAGCTTTTAGGCTGAACTTGTGTCTTTCAACCTTAAGGCTATCAAACTGTCCCTCTATTGAGGTTCAAAGGTCTATGCCAGGGTTCCTTTGGAGTGTTTTGTTCCACGTCTGTGCTGGAAGCTTATTTGAGCCAATTGCCTCTGAAAGCTTCATTTAGGAAAGTAGCATTAGTTAGAATTTATTTTAGTGAGAATTAGCTGTTGTGTACCCACTGTAGCCTTAAGCTCGCTCCTCCGGCCAGCAGCTACTCTGTGGATGCAATCCTGGCTCTGTGATAAGTCTTTATCACTGTACAGAGGTGTAAGATTGAAATCTAGGGTTCCTTTGGAACCTGAAAGATATAGAGGCTAGTGCCATGTCTGTCTGAGGAAGCTTTTTTCAGCCAACGGCCTCAGACAGGTGCTATCAAGAGAGAGTAGCATTAGATAGTTTTTTTCATTTAGGGTTGATTCAACCACTCTAGCCCCAAACTCGCTCCTCCGGCCAACAGCTACTCTGTAACTGCAACCCTTGGCCTGTGGTGAGTCTTTATCCCTTGTTCAGGAGGGTGTAATGGTGAAGGACAGGGTCCTTAGAGGACATGCAAAATGGAGTGGCTTGCGTCAAGTCTGTCTGAGGAAGCCTTATGAGCTGATGGCCTTAGACAGATCCCAACAGTTAGGAAAAAAGCTTTAGTGGCTTATTTCCATTAGGGTTAATTCAACCGCTCTAGTATCAAGCTCCTAATTCCCTTTGTGTAAAGGACATTATTACAATGTGAGCAATGAGATGATGGATCTCTCCGCCACATTTTGTTACGGTCATGGAGGACTGTGCGCCTTTCTTGACTATTTGCAGGTTATTGGCACTAGATTATGGGACGTTGATCCAGGGAACTAGTCTGATTGCCGTGTGTGGAGTCGGGAAGGAATTTTTCCCCTAATATGGGGCAATTGTCTTTTGCCTCATGGGGTTTTCGCCTTCCTCTGGATCAACACATTAGCTTTTTGTGTCTTTCAACCTTAAGACTATGAACTTGTTCCTGGGGCCGACGGCCTCAGAGAGATCCCAACATTCAGGGGAAAGAAATATTTAGTTAAAGAGGGAGAAATTAAAAGTAAAGCTTCAGAAACATAAACTAAAATCCCCAAAAATGTATAAGTTCCAAATAATATAATATAGAGCAAAAGTATTTTCCTGTCCGGTCCCATGTCAGGGCATTAGTCTGTGATCTGGGCAGATTAATGCTGTTGCTCTTATATATTAAATAGGAAATTTTGGGGAATTTTAGTTTTTTTCCGTAGCTTTGCTGTTAATTTTAGGGTAGGGACTCGCAAGACATGAGGACCCTTGACGTGGGTTGCGAGCTTTGTGTATTTTGGCCAAAATATCAACCAATGCCACATAAATGTATTATATATTGTTTTTCCATGTTATATTTATTTGTATACAGGCGCTGGGTACTTCATGTGTGTGACCAGTGCCCTATACAAGCCTTATCTAATACTGAGCAGTCGCCCCCTCCATGAATCGGGAGGTTGTGAGTGGTGGTCTCATCAGTATTTTGCCCCCATCTTTAGTGCAGTATTTTCTGGTAAATTCTGCTGCCCCTATATTTTGTTATATTGCACTTATGAAATTTTGGGGAATTTTAATTCCCAATTCTGTGGCTTTTGTTTTTAATTTTAGCAAAGGGACTCACAAAACAATGAGGACTCTTGACGTGGGTTGAAAGGTTGTGATTCTTTGGCCAAAATATCGACCAATACCTCATATATTAATCATGTATACTGTATATTATTGTACGTTATATATATTTTTATGCAGCCAATCCCATGTATATTGGCTTTGTAATCTAGGGTGTCTTTCCCGGTGGGCAGCCCACCTGATCTAATAGTGGGGGCTTTACTAATCGGCTGTAAGATGGGTACTGTGCACTACATGTGTGTGACCAGCGCCCTATACATGCCCTATGCCAGGGATCTCAAACACGCGGCCCCTCAGGGTAGTTCGTGCGGCCCCCAGGCCCGTGCCCCTGTTCGCTATCGCGGCCGGTGCAGGGGCCGCAGCCACTGTCTGCACTTTATGTCAGATGAATGTGTTGCTGGTGCTGCGCTCTCGCGCCGGCAATACAATCATCTCACATAAATCACTGACAGTGACACTGCACCTGCCGCGATAGTGACCGGGGGCACGGGCCTAGGGGCCGCACGAAGCAGAGATGAGGCAGCGGAGGGAGCACGGGACAGGTGAGAAGAATGGTGTGGGTGTGTGTTGGACGTTAACCCCTTAGCGACCTATGACGTACTGGGTACGTTATGGCTCCCGTCCCTGGTACTTAAGGACCCATGACGTACCCAGTACGTCATAGCGAAATCGCAGCCCCAGTAGCTATGATCGCTGCAAATACCTTAGATTCCGGGAGGAGGGGACCTCAGGAGGGGTGGTGTCTCCTTCCTGGACCTACGGAGGCTGTGATTGGCTGACGAACGCCGCTCAGCCAATCACAGTCACTAATGTTTCAGCCATTGAAAATCGTTGAAACATTGAAATCCAGCCAAGATCAGTGCAGCTGTAGCCCTGATCATTGGCTGGAGCTGGGTGACCTGTGTTTCACCCGCCCCCAGCTCTGATTGGAGAGACGGGCCTTGTGACCCATTTCTCCAATTACTGTGGATCTGGGGCCGGAAACCGCCCCCTCAGCTTCACTCCAGCGTCTGTGGAAGGTGAGGGGAGCTGCTGACCCATAACTACAGGATGGGGACAAAGTGCGCACATTACTATGGGATGGGGATAAGGCTGGGGACATTACTATAGGATTGGGACATTACAAGGATGGGCACAATACTTTTGGATGGGGACATTATTACTATAGTATGGGGACATTACTATAGGATGGGGACTAGGATGGGCACATGACTATAGAATGAGGACAAGGCTGGGGACATTACTATAGGATGGGGACTAGGATGGGCACAGTACTATAAGATGGGGACATTACTACAGGACGGGGACATGGTGGGCACATTACTGTAGGATAGGGACATTACTACAAGGGGACAAGGATGGGAAACATTATTATAGAATAGGGATAATGCTGGGGACATTACTATAGGATGGGAACAGTACTATAGGATGGGGACATTGCTACAAGGGGACAAGGATGGGGAACATTACTATAAGATGGGGGACAAGTATGGACACATTACTATACATTGGGGACATTACTATAGGATGGGGACAAGGATGAACATATTACTACAAAATGGGGACAAGGATGGGGAACATTACTTTAGGATGGGGACAAGGATGAGCACATTACTGTGGGATGGGGACTAGGATGGGCACATTACTATGGGATGGGGCACAATACTACAAGGGGACAAGGATGGGCACGTTACAACAATATGGGGAACATTACTAAAAGATGTTGGTCACAATTTCTATATAGTGCTAATTGTAAGACTATTAGTTACAAGAAAGTAATAAAATGTAAAAAAAAAATGTTTATATTTAAACAAAGAATGTGCACGTTTGCTATAATGAACAAGTGAAAATGTTCAAAATCAGTGATCCCAAGGTGTGTAACAAACAATAAAATATATTATATATGGTACCAATAAAAATGTCACTTTGTCCTGCAAAGAATGCGGCCCCCCAAATTATTTTTTTTCCTCTGTGCAGCCCATACACCCAGCCGAGTTTGAGACCCCTGCACTATACCAACGATTAGTCTGCGCCACCGTAGTTATCATGGTTACCTGGTAAGGGGCCCACTCAGATGTTTTGCCCCCCCTGAGCTGAAACCCTAGCTACGCCACTGATCGGACCCTATCCTAATGTCATGCCTCTCCTGGACTAAAAGTCTTCAAATACTGTATATGGGCAGATCGGATCTGATACTAATTAAAAACACCTTGTGACTGATGGCGGAGAGCACAGTCAGAATAGGAAGCTGTCTGTAGACAGACAGGGTGGTTTTAAGTAGTGTTAGATCCCATCTGCCCATATATTTGTAGACTTTTAGTCCAGGAGAGGCTGACACTAGGATAGGGTCCCATTAAAGAAAGTTCACCGTGCCATGGTTGAGGAGCACCCAAGAATTTGTCAATTTTTGCACAAAGAACTTTTATTTTTCTAAGTATATTCTATAGCATTAATGCAGTTTACATGTCATATAGGATAGGGTCGCATCAAAGAAAGGTCACCTTGCCATGGTTGATGAGTAAGAATTGGTCAATATTTGTAAAAAGAACCATTATATTTTTCTAAGTATATTCTACACACGTGGTGAAAATTATTGGTACCCCTCGTTTAATGAAAGAAAACCCCACAATGGTCACAGAAATAACTTGAATCTGACAAAAGTAATAATAAATTTAAAATCTATGAAAATGAACAAATGAAAATCAGACTTTGCTGCTTTTCTGCTTTTACAGAATTTAAAAAAAAATAATACTCAGGAAACAGGCCTGGACAGAAATGATGGTACCCCCTGAAAATAATGTGACAAAAGGGACATGTTAAATCAAGGTGTGTCCACTAATTAGCATCACATGTGTCTACAATCTTGTAATCAGTCAGTGGGCCTGTATATAGGGCTACAGATTCTCACTGTGCTGTTTGGTGACATGGTGTGTACCACACTCAACATGGACCAGAGGAAGCAAAGGAAAGAGTTGTCTCAGGAGATTAGAAAGAAAATTATAGACAAACATGCTAAAGGGAAAGGTTATAAGACTATCTCCAAGCAGCTTGATGTTCCTGTGACTACAGTTGCACATATTATTCAGAAATTCAAGGTCCATGGGACTGTAGCCAACCTCCCTGGACGTGGCCGCAGGAGGAAAATTGATGACAAATCACAGATGGATAATACGAATGGGAACAAAAGAGCCCAGAAAAACGTCTAAAGAGATCAAAGGTGAATTTCAAGCTCAAGGAACATCAGTGTCAGATCACACCATCCGTCATTGTTTGAGCTAAAGTGTACTTAATGGGAGACGACCAAGGAAGACACCATTATTGAAAAAAAATGATAAAGCCAAACTGGAATTTGTCAAACAACTGTACATATTGACAAGCCACACAGCTTCTGGGAGAATGTCCTATGAACAGATGAGACAAAAATTTAACTTTTGGCAAGGCACCTCAGCTCTATGTTCAGAGACGGAAAAATGAAGTATATCAAGAAAAGAACACTGTGCCTACTGTGAAACATGGAGGAAGCTCTGTTATATTCTAGGGCTGCTTTGCTGCATCTGGCACAGGGTGTCTTGAATCTGTGTAGGGTACAATGAAATCTCAAGACTATTAAGGGATTCTAGATAGAAATGTGCTGCCCAGTGTCAGAAAGCTTGGTCTCAGTTGCAGGTCATGGGTCTTGCAACAGGATAATAACACAAAATACACAGCTAAAAACACCCAAGAATGGCTAAGAGGAAAACATTGGACTATTCTGAAGTGGCCTTCTATGAGCCCTGACCTAAATCCTATTGAGCATCTTTGGAAAGAGCTGAAACATGGCATCTGGAAAAGGCAACCTTCAAACAACTGGAGCAGTTTGCTCTTGAGGATTGGCCAAAATACCTGTAGAGAGGTGTAGAAGTCTGATTGACAGTTACAGGAATCGTTTTTTTGCAGTGATTGCCTCAAAAGATTGTGCAGCAAAATATTAAGTATAGGAGAAACCATAATTTCTGTCCAGGCCTATTTCATGAGTTTTATTTTTTTATTTTTTTTTTTTTAAATTCTGTGGATGCATGGTTGATAAGCAATGTCTGACTTTCATTTGTTCATTCTCATAGATTTTTAATTTATTAATACTTTTGTCAGATTCAAGTTATTTCTGTGACCACTGTGGGTTTTTCTTTCATTAGACGAGGTGTACCAACAATGTTGACCACGTGTATATAGCATTAATGCAGCTTAAATTTCATATAGGATAGGGTCGCATCAAAGAAAGATCACCTTGCCATGGTTGCTGGGTATACAAGGATTGGTCAATTTTTGTAAAAAAGAACCATTATTTCACAATGCTGAAACTTTGTATGCACAAGCATCATTTCAGCATTGTGAATACAGGAATTAATTGAGAAGGTAACATGTTTATCTATTCTCTGGGGAGTCTGGCTGTGTCTGACAGCCATTTCCCCACCTCCATAACTACACAATCTTGTGCAAGCTGCTTACTCTGTATTGACATTTTAGAATGTCACTTCAGAGTACAGTTTAGACCACCCAGATATTTATAGCACTCACAGTGCTTCCCCCTCAGGATCCAGTGATCATGTGATTGCTGGAAGTAGGGAGGGAACAAAAACTACTTGGTCCTAGGTAACCCAGTCAGTTCTGCTATGCTATTTTTCCTGTAACAGGAGCTAATAAACCATACCCATTTACCGAAGAAATAAGCAATTTAAAGAATGTGTTAATATATTATAATGCCCCCATCCCACAGAGGTCTTTTAAGAAAGTGAAATAAAAAAAATTAAAAAATAAATCAAAAAAGTAAGAAAACGAATAAGGCAAAAAAATATGCTGTCAGTTCCAGTTTTGGTTTCTAGCCCCACATTTTTGCAAATAAATAAAATATATGTAAATATACAATATAAAAAAAATACTATATTATATAAAAATATAATATATAGAAATATATACACATACATACACACAGTATGTATGTGTATATATATATATATATATTTTTCTATATATATATATATATATATATATATATTTCTATATATATATATATATATATAAAAAATCTATATATATAAATGTATATATTTAATATATTTATTATATATATCGATTTATTTATATTGATTTATGTATATATTTATTATATATATTTAAGCAGTATATATATATATAAATATATATATATATATATATATATATATATATATATATATATATTACTTATATATATATTGTTATTTAAGCACTATATACATCTTCTTTATACTATCACAAATTATTTACTTCTATCTTCTCTAGAAATTATTTTTTTATATGATATATTTTTTATAATGTAAAATCTGAATATTTTTTTTATATATATATATATATATATATACACAGTATATATTTATATATATGTGTGTTTGTGTGTGTATATATATATATATATATATATATATATATATATACGTACATACACACACACATATATATATATATTTATATATATATATAAAAATAAAAATATAAAGAATATATTATATATTATAAAAGGTGTATAATATAAAAAATTTACTTCTACAGAAAAGAAAATTAAATAATTTGTGATAGTAAAAAATAAAAGTAAAAAAAATAGACACATTTCTTATTTTTCTTCCCATTTTCTCCTCATGTCAGAAAAAAAAAACAACAAAAAAGGGAATATAAAAATAAAAAAAATAAGACGTGTATTGAGAAAAAAAGAGGCAAAAATGATTTAATAACAGAAAGAGAAAAATTTGAATGTACGATAAACCCAAAAAATGTGTCTGGTAAGGAAGGAGAGGGGGAAGGGGATATTGTCCCAGTCCTGAACTGCTTAGATTGGGCATAATAGTCATTTTTCTTTCTTCCTCACTTTGCAGAGTGAGGGAATGATGACGTGTAACATTTTTTCCCCATTTTGGATCTCTCCGTTCATTCGTGTACGAATACTTTTTACTGAATTCATTTAAATATATAATTTTCTTACACCAGATGTCGGTCTTAATTATAGATAGTGAGAATTCTCCACACGAAGAGGAGAAATAACTTTAGTTTGACATTTACGGGGCAGATACAGTATAATAAGTGTCTATAAGAAGAACTGTTGTCCTTAGCAACCAATCACAAAACAGCTTTTATTTTATCAATGCAGTTTTCAAAATGAAAGCTGAGCTCTAATTGGTTGCTATGGGCAATAATGACAGTTTTAATAAGTGAGGCCCTAGACTAGGCCTGCTTAATGTATGGCCCGCGGGCCGCATGCATCCCGCCAAAGGCTTTGCTGCGGCCCGCGGACCTGTCCGGGTCTAATAGCGTTCCTCGTAAAGGATCACTGACTGTGGTTGGGGTGCAGGATACTCGGTGAAACATATTGACCCGTGAGTCTCTACACCAGGAAGATGGAGGTCTATCTAATCTGCTCTACCAATAAACTGTTCACGAGTGATGTGCCGTTGCCAGAAACCATAAAGATTGAGCCTCTGTATCATGCAGAAGAAACTGTGAAGTGTGCTCCCCGCTGTCCCATGTATTTAAGTGCTTGGTCAAGTAAAGAGTATCTTGGTTTTATGGGCGTTTACATTGTCCTTATCCTGAAGCTCAAGGTGCTTGGTGAGGAAAAACACCACCAGCATACACACACAGGCAAAACTTATTTTTCTATAGGTGTCAATTATTCAATGCTTGTCCACGGCTACCACCCCGCACCACTTTACAATGTATTCGAGGAGCTATTATGGAAAGGGGTAGTTTGAGGGCATATTTTGGAGAGGGGAAGTGTGTGGTGTGGTGTCAGTGGCCCAGTGTGTGGGGGGACAGTATGGAGAAGAGTAGTGTGGGGGGGTATTATAGAGAGGGGCGGTGTGGTAGGACAATATGGAGAAGGACTGTGTGAGATAATATTATGGAGAGGGGCAGTGTGGGAGGCAATATGGAGAGGAGATGTGTGGGGGTATAACATGGAGAGGGGCAATGTGGTGGCATATTATGGAGAGGAGCTTTGTGGGGGAGATATAACGGAGAGCAAGTGTGAGGACGTATAATGCAGAGGGGCAGTGTGGGGGAAATATTATGGAGTAACAGTGTGACGGAATATTATGGAGAGGGGCAGTGTGGTGGGATATTATGAAGAGGGGCAGTGTAGGGGGACGAATATTATGGAGGGACAGTGTGGGGGGATATTGTGGAGAGGGACAGTGTGGGGGAGATATAGAAATGGGCAGTGTGGGGGAGATATTATGTTGGGACAGTGTGAGGAAGAATTATGCAGAGAGACAATGTGGAAGAGATATTATTGAGAGGGGTGGTCTGGGGAATATTATAAAGCAGGGCAGTGTGGTGGAACAAATACTATGGAGCGACAGTCTGAGGGAGTATTATGGAGAGGAACAGTGTGGGGGAGATATTATAGAGAGGGTCAGTGTGGTAAGAGAGCAATATGTAGAGGGGCAGTGTGAGGGCATATTATGGAGAGGGGTTGTGTGGGGGAGATATTATGGAGAAGAGCAGTGTGAGGGGATACTGTGAAGAGAGACAGTGTTAGGGGATACTATGGAGAGGGACAGTGTTGGGGGATACTATGGAGAGGGACAGTGTTGGGGGAAATATGAGAGCCAGAATTCTTGATGGTTGGCAGATGATAAAATACTTATTTCAGGCAATGAAATGCAACATATCTATTTAAGATTCACACAATGTGATTTTCTTGATTTTTTGGGGGGGATTCTGTGTTTTACAATTAAAATGTATCTAAGATAAATATTAGAATTCTAATTTTTCAGGACAATGCAGTAATTTGGGGGGGGGTTGGTCATGTCTTGTGCACTGGGTGTCAAGGAGAGGCGCCAACAAGCCATTTCCATGTTCTATACTGTACAGATCTAGGGCAGAGTAATGAATGTGTACCCGGGTAAAGAAGCCCCAGCCTTTAATGCCACATTTCCCATATTTCATTGCATTTGTTCCATTTTCTGACAATTACCGTATATAAATCATTAGAAAAGTCTGTGACAAATCTTTATCTTTCTTTAGTAATGGAGGGCCGGTCCCCGGGGTCAGGACAGGAGGTGGAAGCAGCGGGGCTTCAGATTAGAGGTCTCATAGACATCAGCTAAAGATTTTTTTTATTTCACCCTATAATAAACAAGAATTGCTGACGGGACGTATTCAGGGGACTATATCAAAGCCCCCGGCACAGTCATTTGTCTCTATAACAGTTATGTATTCAGCGTATAAGTATACCAGACACAGCCGCCTGCTTTACTGAATGTCCTTTTATCTTAGCATTAAAGATATCCTCACTTGATCCGTATACCAGGCAATTAAAATAGAAAACTGCAGCCCAAAACCTCTGTATCCGTACACAATGCCATATAAATTCTACGGTGCTTATTCATTGGATGATGGGGGTTAGAATGTGAGTTTAATTGAGTTTTGCAGTAATGTAAAGCCAAAGATGCTATTACAGTGTTTCACCGAAAAACGTATTTTCAGATCATAAAACGCACTTTTCTTACCAAAAATTTGGGAGGAAAAGGAGGGGTGCGTCTTATAATCTGAATGTAGATTACCTGGGGTTGGTGGAGAATGGTGACAGAAGGCAGCGGTCTGTGTGCTGCTGGGGCTGTGCTCTGTGCTGCGCCGCTCTGTGCAGCACGGCTCTGCGCAGAGTGGCTCTGTGTAGCAGTTGGTACTGCTCTATGCGGCGGGCGGCATGAGATGAGGCAGGGATTATCCTGAAGATGTTGGTGGTGCAGGCTTCAAATAATAGCGCTCTTGGCTCAAGATCTCATCTGCGCACGCGCCGCCTCTGGCCCATTGATGTCCCAGCAACGGACTTAAGGAAAATGGTGCCCCAAGGTGGCGCATGCGTAGATGAGATCTCGGCTTATCATTTAGCCGATGACAATCTGCGCACGCGCCATATCTTTGAAGCCCGCACCACTGACAGTTTCTGGATGTTTTTTTCTGCATCACAGTGCTGCCAAGCATCCGGGACACCCGCCGCACCGTCCTGCTCCACGACCGCCCCTGTCTCCTGTGACTCTGGTTCCACCACCGCTGGCGCACCGACCTGCTCCACGACTGTCCCTGCCTCCTGTGACTACCACTCCACCACCGCTGCCGCATTGCCCTTCTCCACGACCGCCCTTGCCTCCTGTGACTCTGGTTCCACCACCGCTGCCGCATCGCCTTGCTCCACTACCACCCTTGCCTCCTGTGATTCCCGCTCCACCACAGCTGCTGCATCACCTTACTCCACGACCGCCCCTGCCTCCTGTGATTCCCGCTCCATGACTGCCCCTGCCTCCTGTGATTCCCGCTCTACCACCGCAGCCGCATCGCCTTGCTCCACGACCGCCCCTGCCTCCTGTGACTACCGCTCCACCACCGCTGCCGCATCAACCTGCTCTACGACCGCCCCTGCCTGCTGTGATTCCCGCTCCACCACCGCTGCTGCCCCCCGGTAAGACACCACCGGATTAGAAGACAAACCTCATTTTTTTTTTCTCTAAATTTGAGGTGCGTCTTATAATCCAGTGAGTCTTATAAAACGAAAAATATGGTAAGTCCTATTCCGAAAATAAGCCCTAGCGCATTTTCCTGGGCCAAAAATAATATAAGACAGTGTCTTATTTTGGGGAAACATGATACAAAGCCTAAGTAAAAAAAAAAAAATCAGTTCCCCAAAAGACGTGCATTGAGGCGCAATCCTGGCCCCTAACTTAAAGGGTTTTTTCCCACAAGCAAAGTTAATTTTAATCAATAGACCTTGGAATAATAGTAATTTCCACAATTGGATGTGTTTAATAAAAATGTTCCTGTGCTGAGATAATCTTATATATGTGTCCCTGCTGTGTACTGTGTAATGGCTGTGTCTGACCGTACAGGGACATTGTCTGATCAGATCGGAAGTAAAAAAAATATGCAAATGTTAAAGCACAGCATCATAATTCTCTCTTTGAGGTAAATCATTTTTTAAAAAATCAAAAAACAAAAAAAAACAGGAAATGAAATGTTTTACGTCACAGAAGTGATCATAGCTGATTCGTTCTATGAGGTAAAACATTTCCCTTCCTGTTTTTAAAAAATGTTTTACCTCAAAGAAAGAATTATTTTGCATCCCATCTTTATTCAGCAGGACTTATCATTGCTTGGACTACATTGTCACGCACACAGCAATCTGGCACGCCCCCTCCTCTGACACCTTTCTGTCAATGTACAATTTCTGGTGTGGGCGGGGTCAGCTCTCTCAGCTCTGCTGCATTACTAAAGCTAAAAATTCTGATTGTTTCAGAATGGGTGCAGCCAGTAATCTAAGTGATACATCATTGGATTCAGGATTTCTTTGCCTACATCATTCTGCTCTCAGATGAGGTAGCAAAAGCCTGCTGACAGATTCCCTTTAAGCCTTGTTTTTTACCTCCATACTGAAACAGACTTCCTACAAGGCAGTAGTCCTGCGAGCGGACTGGACACTGCAGTCCATACTTAGACCATGAATATCGGACTTGTGAAACTGACTTAACCCTTTCCCTCCTTTATCCCATTGGAAACAACGACTGCTGTATGAGCGTAAAGGAAAACCAGAAAGGGAAGAGAATGGCCACCAGCGACACCAACTGATACAATCCCAGAAGCATGCCATTGGGTATACTTACTACTGAAAGGCTGGTCTTATGTTCTCGAATCAGAGCACAGCAGCCGAGGAAACCGGTGATCATGACCACGCCTCCAGCGAAAAGCAGAATGTATGCCGACACCGATAGGGTACTATTCGCTAGGAAAGCGATGTAACTGGTTTTCTCCAGTAACGTCCATAGACCCATTGCAATGACAGCAGCTCCTCCAATCTGCAAAACAATGAACAATTACTGCAAAAAGTGACCAAAATCAATGAATTCTCAAGTTGTGGACATATAATTGGTGCATCCAAGGGTCCAAGAGGTAGAGGGGATCACTATAACCTCCAAAGAAGGTGGAATTGTGCATTATGAGGAGCTATGGGACTGCAAAGGACCCAAATACTGTTCTTGTACAGAGGCCCTTCGGCCGGTGACCGCTCCTGGAGATCACAGTAGTAGCACATTTCTCTCCTATTGACCTACAAAAAAAATGGTAGCTCTGTGGATAGTAGCGCTACCAGGTGATGGAGAAAATATGGGAAAAAGACACATTCACACTTCACAAAAGTGATCCATTGAAAATAAATAAATGTTTTAAATCCTCATGTCATGATCAGATTTCTGGTGCTCTATACTCTTATTCTCTCTGATAATCTGCCTCCATATTACCAGTGTGAGACATGTAGAGGAGGAGAGCAGACTGTCAGTCATTACATGTCTCACACTGGAGATCAGACTGTCAGTTTTCACATGTCTCACACTAGAGAGCAGACTGTTAGTCATTACATGTCTCACACAGGAGAGCAGACTGTCAGTCTTTACATGTCTCACACTGTAGATCAGACTGTCAGTTTTTACATGTCTCACACTGTAGATCAGACTGTCAGTCTTTAGATGTCTCACAATGGAGATCAGACTGTCAGTCTTTACATGTCTCACACTGGCGAGTAGACTGTCAGTCATTACATGCCTCAAACTGGAGAGCAGACTATCAGTCTTTACAAGTCTCACACTAGAGAGCAGACTGTCAGTCTTTATATGTCTCACACTAGAGAGCAGGCTGTCAGTCATTACATGTCTCACACTGGAGGGCAGACTGTCAGTCTTTACATATATCCATAAAACTGACCCGCACATCCAACAAATGTGAACAGGTGCTAGCCGAAAAACATAGTAACTATAAAATGCATACAGCTGCACACTGAAAAGCAAAAAATGTACAAGGGAAAATATGGCACTGCATTACTGCAAAAGAGAGATATTTAGTTTATGTATTGGCCAATGCATGTAAGCCCGGACACCAATGCCAAGGTATATCTTTGTAACATAAACTAAATATCTCTCTTTTGCAGTAATGCAGTGCCATATTTTCCCTTGTACATTTTTGGCTTTTCAGTGTGCAGCTGTATGTATTTTATATTTACTACATTTTTTCAGTTACCACCTGTTCACATTGGTTGGATGTGCGGGTCAGTTTTTTGATATTTCTAGTGAGTCTTTTTCTGACTGAGCACTCCGCCCTAAGACCTGGCTGTTCATAACCATTGTAGCAGGAGCCTAGCAGCCCATACATGGAAGTTTGTAGTCCAAATAGTGGCATTTTGCCCAGACACGGATGTTTTTAACATAGATAGTGGCATTTAAGTTAGGTTCCAGGATTACAGAGATTACCTTGCCGTTGGTTGCCGGGCTTACATTTATTGGCCAATACATAAACTAAATATCTCTCTTTTGCAGTAATGCAGTGCCATATTTTCCCTTGTACATTTTTGGCTTTTCAGTGTGCAGCTGTATTCATTTTATTGTCAGTCTTTACATGTCTCACACTGGAGAGCAGACTGTCAGACATTACATGTCTCACACCGGAGAGCAGACTGTCAGTCATTACATGTCTCACACTGGAGAGCAGACTGTCAGTTATTGCATGTCTCACACTGGAGAGCAGACTGTCAGTCATTACATGTCTCACACTGGTAGCGCCCCCATTTATTTAAAATAAGCTCAGAAGGGAGATTCTGCATCCAGGATATCTATATTCTCTAGTCTGTGCTTTTCCTCTTTTATTCCACATGAAAATGTGGTTAGCATTCCTTTAAAAGGAGTGAACATCTTTATATATTTTTTTTTAATCCATAGGCTTCGTGCAAAAATAAAAACGTCAGCTACTTACTCCTCTGCTACTCCAACGCTGTCTTTCCACTGTTATCACAAATCTTTTGCTGATATGGCTGCATTGGTGATGTGAAGATAATATCATGTGACCGCTGCAGCCAATCATTGGGTTCAACAATCATGCAGGTATTAATAAATTGACAACTGGGTGGTACAACTTTACATGAGGAAATTATAAGATTACTTGGTAACAGAAAAAAGTAATGTGATGCTAGTCACTACACAGACGAGTCATGAAGCAGGATAGTCAAACATTCCAGGGTCAGGTACCAGTAGGGCATGTCAAGATTAAGGGGATAGGTAGAGATATAGTCAGGTCATGGTCCGGAGTCAGAAAACGTGGAGGATAGTGGATCAAAACAGAGGGACAAGGCAAAAAGATGGTCAAAGTCAAAGGTCAGGCAACAAAAGATCAATTCCGAGAGCACAGATAACTGAGGCCAACAAGCACCACTGAGCAGAAGGATAAGACTGGCAGTGCTCTGGGATAAACTGCTCAGCTAAAAAGCTGGACCATTATAGGAAACAGGGAACATCTGCAAAAATCTAATTGAGCTAATGTTCAATCCACTCCAACTTCTGGGCAAATTTAAGGTTTTGAGCTTCAATGCAAGATCCACAACAGGGCCGACATCTATCGTTCATCTTTAATAGTACTGGTCTTCTCATATGGTCTTCACCCATTCTCAGAACCCAAGTGCAACCATTGCAACTACTAGTTATATCCCTGCTTCTAAGATACCACCAGAAAATGCAATATCCTAAAGTGATCGCTGTCTCCTTCTTACTGTCACACAGAGATTTTTACAAATTTTGCTGATTGTCATGGCGGTGTCGTGTTCTGTTCAGGTTACAGGTACTGACCCTCTGTGTGTGATCAATGCAGGCAAACTCGGGGATTGACCTGTAAAGTGTTAATTCATAGGCAGGCTAGCAAGAGTTAATCCATGCTAGTCTGCTTGTTAGTCTCCTTTGATCACATGTTGTGAGTAAACCAATCACATCTGCTCCCTTCTCCTATGTATGCTGGCTAGATCCTTCCACCTATGCCAGCTATAGTTTATCTTAGCTGGTCTGGTAAGGTGTTGCGATCCAGACTATACGGTGGTTGTTATACTTGTTGCTGAGTGCGGTTGCAGAGTTACCTTTTTGTTGTTACCTTCCTGCTCTTGTGGCGCCCCAGGACCTGGTCGCCACAACAGCATTGCCCTCCCAAAGGGTTAATGCTGAGCCTGGAGGTAATTGGGAGATCTATTGGCCAGTAAGTTAACACCCAACACAGTTCTCCCTCCGGCCAGCAGAGGGAGCTCTGAACCTGGAATTTCAGGGAGGATTCCTTAAGTCTGGCTGGAGGGAGGAAGTAGTGGTTAGTCTGGAGACAGGAGTGAAAGAGGACAGACGGAGAGTAGTGCTGCCTTGTGGAATTGGGGCCTAGAGCTGGAATAGCTTGGCCCAGTGAAGCAAGAGGTGCAGAGAGGCACAGAGGAGACTCGGACATCGAAGTCTGTGGTTGCCAGGGCATAAAATCCATCCCTGGTAGCTGAATCCGGAGGGCAGGAGAGCTGCAAGCCCCTGGCCCAGAAGCAAACTGAGGGTACAGCTGCATCCCAAGGGCCTGGTGTGGACTCCAGCAGAGAAGCACCAGAGAGGGCCTGCGCAGTCTACCCCACAGAAAAAGGGACGAACCACCAGTCCCAGCAGCAAGAGGGCAATTGCTAACCCAAAGTGCAGTGTCCTAAACAGCAAAGAAAGATTAAGGAGTAGGCCTCATACTCAACTGGACAAAGATCACCCCAGGCACTTCCAGGCCGGCCGGACCATCTTTACCATCTGTGACGGTCTCCCTGGACTAAACTTCTGCCGAGTAAAAGAGGAGAAGGTAAAGAGACTACTGTTTGTGCCTGTTTCTTTCATTGCTTGTCGGCCCTGCACCGTGCTAGTCACACCACACCATAGACTTCCACAAGCACCAACTGTGTCCCGGGGCACCGCTCCACCTGTGGGGAGCAGTACCACCATTGCTGCCACTTCATTACCCCGGAGGCCTTACACAGCAGCGGCGGCTTAATAGCCGCATACCACAGGTGGCGTCACGAACACAAACTTAAAGTCATCAGCCACATATTCTACTGACACCCACCAGGGCCACGGAGCCAGGCCCAGCCACCATTGACTACCACCGGACTAGTCCGGCCCGGCGCCGGGTGTCCCATAGCCCTGGGGTGGGCGAGTCAACTTTTGGCGTCACGAACAGGATTTCGTGCCCGGTCACACTGGGTACTGTGCGCCTGCAGGAATTGTGCTTAAAAGACTGTGTTACTGTCTGCAAACTGCCGCCGCCATTAGCCTCGCCGAGCGCAGAAAGAAGGGGGGCGTGCCTGACAAAGAGCGCGAAGGGAGCGCGCCATCAGAGCAGAGCGCTGTTAACCCCGCGCGACCCAGAAGGAAATTTGAAAAGTGAACGGAGCCTGGTAAGGTTCACTAAGGGGGAGGAAGATGTCCGACTCAGAGGGAGGGCAGGTGGCTGCCATAGCCCGAGACGCCGCAGCACCAGCCGAAGAAATCCCAGTCGCCGTCGCCCCAGCCCCCGCTGCAGCGCCGGTAATGCCGATCACGATGCCGTACATCCCGGGAGCAGAATGGCTGCCGCAGTACTCCGGGGAGTCCCATACCTTGAGCGACTTCAGAGAAAGCCTGCACAGCTTGTTCCGGGTGTATCCGCTGACTGAGAGCCAGAAGGTGGGCATATTAATGGGACAGCTAGCCGGCGCAGCCCAGCGTGAAGTGAAGTCCTGGCCTGATACAGATAAAGGGACAGTAACCCAGATATTGGCCAAGCTAAAGAGTACTTTTGACACCCGCACCGCAGCAGAGATAAAGATGAGATTCTTTGGGTGCAAGCAGCGGGCCACAGACAGCATAAGGGACTATGCCTTACACTTACAGGAGGCCCTGAAAGCAGTTAAACAGGTGGACCCAGAGAGTGTACGTGAAGAACACAAACTCCTAACTGAGCAGTTCATAGAGGGGCTCCGGTCAGATGCCCACAGGACCCAGCTGCGTATCATGGTCCTGCAGAACCCTGCTCTGGACTTTGCAAAGTTTAAGGACCAGGCCATCCGGGTACTGAGAGAATCTACACCGAATGACACAGTACCCCTCCGGCCTCTTGCTGTCACGTACCCCGGGGTGGTGCCTGCAACACGAGCCGCTGCAGGGGCTGAGGCGCAGTCCCTGGATAAGGATCCCACTGCAGAGCTCAGACGGCAGGTCCAGGAGCTGACCAAGACTGTAGCTGCCCTTGCCAAGACCGTGCAGTCTCTACAAGTGACCCCATCGCCTGCAAGCATCGAGTTGGCCTCCAGCCCAGATGATTTCCCCTGGATGCGACAGAGGAGGATTCCACCGACCCGAGGAAAAGACACAGACTGGTATGATTCAACAGGACAACCGATCTGCCGCCGCTGCAGCCAGGCGGGCCACATTGCACGACGCTGTCCTTTAAATGGGCCGAGCCTGGGGCCAGGAGCCAACCCCCAGGTGTAAGGAAGCCCGGCTCAAACCCCAGCCGCAGCAAGTATGTGGGAGGACGACCGGTCCTTCCCATTGTGCTGGATGGGATCCCTTTGAATGCCCTCCTGGATACGGGGTCCCAGGTAACAACCATCCCCCACAAACTGTACAAAAGATATTGGGCTGATTCAGACATTGACCATGGCCCAGATGATGATTTAACAATTGTGGCCAGTAATGGTCAGCCCTTACCTCAAATTGGGTACAAAGAAGTAACCATTAAAGTGGGGCGGGTAGAATTGCCATGTCAGGGGATGATAATTGTAGATATTGATCGCAAAGAATCTGACCCACTGCTAACCATTGGTACAAATGTGATAGAAAATTGTATTGCCGAAGTGATAATTTTGTTGCAACAGGCGTCTGAAACTGCCAGCTCCGGGCAGCAGCGTGCCCTACAGAGGGAGATCAGAGCCCTGATGAGGAGGCAGCAGGTAGAGCTGGCCGGAGGAGAAATTGGCAGTGTGAGGGTAAGTGACCCCCTCCCCATTGCAATACCTCCAAGAAGTGAAATGTTGATATGGTGTCGGGCAGCAATAGGCCTCAAGGGTCAGGATTACCATGCCTTGGTAGAACCGGTGTATTCAGACAGTAGGCCTGGAGTCCTGATAGCCAGAGGGGTAGCAGACGTCCGCAAGGGGAGAGTGCCCGTCCGTGTCCTGAATTGTGGGGAGGAGGAGGCCAAATTGCCCCGGTACGCCACTGTAGCAAAACTGTACACTGTCAGCAACAATACCATCAAAGCAGTGGAACCCTTGATCCCGTCCGACCAGGCGGAAGACAATGGCTCCAAGGGGCAGCTGGAAGACTGGTGCCAAAAATTACATGTGGGCACCGACTCCACCCCCTCACACCAAAAGCATGGGGTTTACCGGGTGGTACAGGAGTACGAGCGGATCTTCAGCAAACACCCGCTAGATTTTGGGCAGGTGAAAGGGGTTAAACATCAAATCCCCACGGGTGATCATCATCCCATTAAAGAGAGATACCGCCCTGTACCCCCCGCACAGTATCAGCGTGCCAAAGAATGTTGCGGGAAATGAAGGAGGATGGGGTTATCAGAGATAGTTGTAGCCCCTGGGCAGCTCCACTAGTGCTCGTAAAGAAAAAAGATGGTACAATGAGAATGTGTGTAGATTACAGGCAAATTAACCGCATTACACATAAAGATGCTTATCCACTGCCCAGAATAGAGGAGTCACTAACAGCCTTAAAGTCATCTAAATATTTCTCCACCTTGGACCTCACCAGTGGGTATTGGCAGGTTCCCGTGGCAGAGGCGGACAAGGAGAAGACTGCATTCACGACGCCAATGGGCCTCTGCGAGTTCAACTGTATGCCATTCGGGCTCTGCAACGCCCCAGGGACATTCCAAAGGTTGATGGAGTGCTGCTTGGGCCACCACAACTTTGAAACCGTGCTGTTGTACCTGGATGACGTCATAGTCTACTCCAAGACTTATGAAGACCACCTGAAGCACTTAGCAGAAGTGTTTGAGTCTTTGTCGAAATATGGCCTGAAGATCAAGCCGTCCAAATGCCACCTCTTGAAGCCAAAGGTACAGTACCTGGGTCATGTGGTCAGCGCAGAAGGTGTGGCACCTGATCCGGAGAAAGTCACCGTAATCAAGGACTGGCCAAGACCCACGACGGTAAAAGAGGTGCGGCAGTTCCTTGGGCTGGTGGGCTACTACCGAAGGTTCATTGATGGTTTCACAAAGATAGCAGCGCCCCTTCAAGATCTCCTGGTGGGCCAGCCAAAGCAGGCTAAGAAGCAGAGCCCTCCATTTGAATGGAGCAGCCAACTAGAAGCATCCTTTGTCCGGCTGAAAGGGGCTCTCACGGGAGAAGAAATTCTGGCCTACCCTGACTACAGCCAGCCGTTTGTACTGTATACAGACGCCAGCAACGTGGGCCTGGGAGCAGTTCTGTCCCAGGTGCAGGGAGGCAGAGAGAGGGTGATAGCGTACGCCAGTAGGAAGCTTCGGCCCACAGAAAGGAATCCAGAAAACTACAGTTCCTTCAAGCTGGAGTTCCTCGCTATTGTTTGGGCAGTGACTGAACGCTTCAAGCACTATCTGGCATCGGCCAAGTTCACCATCTTCACGGACAACAATCCGTTGACACACCTGGCAACAGCCAAGTTAGGTGCGTTGGAACAGCGATGGATGGCCCGGCTGTCTAACTTTGACTTTACCATCAAGTATCGGGCTGGCAAGAAGAATAACAATGCTGATGCGCTGTCCAGAATGCCTCACTTACCCGAGTCTGGAGAAGACCTGGATGAACTCGAAGAGATAGAGTTACCGGCTTTCCATCACCAAGGTGTTTCCCAGTGTGAGCATGCTGTAGGAGTGAAGCGCTCGAGCCAGCACGAGGTCTCGGTCAACCCGTTACTCCACCATAATTGGGAAGAGACACAGAACGGTGACCCGGCCGTGCGAATGGTCAAAGAAAAGCTAGCACAAGCTGAGACCCACCTTGGCCCAGATGCTCCAGAAGAAGCCCAGCAGCTGTGGAAGGAGCGGGGACGACTGTTCACGTACCAAGGCAAGCTCTGCAAGAGATATGTCAACTGGCGAACAAATGAACTCGTCTGGCAGATAGTGGTCCCACAGAGGGATGCTCCAATGGTCCTGGCAGCTTATCATGATAATGCAGGACACTTCGGGTGGAAGAAGTTGGAGACCCTACTGCGTGATCGGTTCTACTGGGTACACATGAGAAAGACCGTTGAGAAGTGGTGCCGAGACTGTGGTCCATGTAACCTGAGGCGGAAAGATGATGCCAGCCAGAGGTCTCCCCTACAGCCAATTGTCACGAAACAGCCCCTGGAGTTGGTGGCCCTGGACCACGTGAAGTTAACACCAAGCCGGTCAGGCTATGTGTACGCCCTCACCATTGTGGACCATTACTCCCGTTTCCTGGTAGTAGTGCCCGTGAAGGACCAGACAGCCAGAACAGCAGCGAGAGCATTTCAGGCCTACTTTTGTCGACCTCACGGTTACCCTGAAAGGGTACTGACTGATCAGGGTCCTGCATTCGAGGCAGAAGTGTTCTAAGAGTTCTGTAACCTGTACGGTTATAAGAAAATCAGAACCACACCGTACCACCCCCAAACCAATGGATTGTGCGAGAAGATGAACCATGTGGTTATTGACATGCTCAAGACTCTACCTTTGGAAGAAAGAAACCAATGGCCAGAAAAGTTACCAGATCTGGTAGACTTGTACAACCATATCCCGGTAAATTCGACCAACTGTAGCCCTGCTTACCTGATGCGAGCCCGACCTGGCAAGTTACCTGTAGACTTTGAGATGGGGACTGTGTCACCTGAGGCGGTTCAGGAAATGGAAGATTGGGATACAGAGCGGCAGCAGCGGTACCGTAAGGTCCAGGAATGCGTAGAGAGGGCCCTGTCTCAAGCAAGAACGAGACAAGAGCAGCATTACAATCAAACAGCCCCAGCAACTCCCTTAGCACCTGGAGAACAAGTCCTCAAGAAGAAGTGGAGGATGCATAAATTGGATGATCAGTGGGAAAACGAGCCCTACACCATTATCCCCTCCAACTTTGACAACAGTAAGGTATGCCTCATAAGCAAGGATGAAGGCAAGACCTATCAAGCAGTCTCTCGAGACCGCCTGAAAGCGTGCCCTGAACGGTGCAGAATCCAAAGAGAAATGGAAGAAGTACAAGGAAGTCCCCAAAGTCAAGAGAAAGAGGGGGAGATGATCCAAACAATCCTTGGAAAATTCCCCAAAACTTGGACCCGAATAAGCAATGCCATAGTGGTACCAGTTTTGACGTTTCCGCAGTTGGTCGAGCCAGAAACAGAAGAGGTTCCGGATCCACCTAAAGAACCGTCCGCTCCAACACGAGATGACACGCCAGCAGTGGAACGGGAGGATCAACCCCCTGTCAGTGGTGAACCTGTCATACCCTTGGCGACTCTTAGACCACATAGGCAATCATCACGCTTACCTATCGGGGTTAGGCCTACCTGTAGTGCTGAGGTAGAAGACACACCAAGTAGTCAGGGGCAAACACCAGAGCTACGCAGGTCTCAACGCAGCACTCGGGGACAACCCCCTCCAAGGTATAGAGAGTCAACTGTATAAGGGAAAAAGAAGGAGTACTTATTAGAATGTAAATAGTTATGCGAAATGTCTGTAATGTTGTGTACAAAATGTTTTTATTTTTCTTGATTGCGAAAATGGACAATTGGGCCACTGGACTATGGGTGGCCAACACCTAAATTGTTCATAGTTAGCACCAGTGTGCTCAACACCCCTGAAGAAAAACCCGTCCGGCGTGCATAGAGTGGGGTCATCAATGCTCTGACGCACGCCCAGAGCCTACGTTGGGGGTTTGATCGTGGCGGGTCCCCCATGGAGCAGTGTAATGGACACCCGGCAGGGAGCCACACTGGACTCTTATAGTAATGTTTAAGTTTGTAACGTTCAAGTAATGCGCCTCCCATAATGGGATGAAATGTTCTAACATGTCATGTTTGTTTCTACAGTCCGGGAGTACTGAATTTAACTAAGGGGGAGTGTGGCGCCCCAGGACCTGGTCGCCACAACAGCATTGCCCTCCCAAAGGGTTAATGCTGAGCCTGGAGGTAATTGGGAGATCTATTGACCAGTAAGTTAACACCCAACACAGTTCTCCCTCCGGCCAGCAGAGGGAGCTCTGAACCTGGAATTTCAGGGAGGATTCCTTAAGTCTGGCTGGAGGGAGGAAGTAGTGGTTAGTCTGGAGACAGGAGTGAAAGAGGACAGACGGAGAGTAGTGCTGCCTTGTGGAATTGGGGCCTAGAGCTGGAATAGCTTGGCCCAGTGAAGCAAGAGGTGCAGAGAGGCACAGAGGAGACTCGGACATCGGAGTCTGTGGTTGCCAGGGCATAAAATCCATCCCTGGTAGCTGAATCCGGAGGGCAGGAGAGCTGCAAGCCCCTGGCCCAGAAGCAAACTGAGGGTACAGCTGCATCCCAAGGGCCTGGTGTGGACTCCAGCAGAGAAGCACCAGAGAGGGCCTGCGCAGTCTACCCCACAGAAAAAGGGACGAACCACCAGTCCCAGCAGCAAGAGGGCAATTGCTAACCCAAAGTGCAGTGTCCTAAACAGCAAAGAAAGATTAAGGAGTAGGCCTCATACTCAACTGGCCAAAGATCACCCCAGGCACTTCCAGGCCGGCCGGACCATCTTTACCATCTGTGACGGTCTCCCTGGACTAAACTTCTGCCGAGTAAAAGAGGAGAAGGTAAAGAGACTACTGTTTGTGCCTGTTTCTTTCATTGCTTGTCGGCCCTGCACCGTGCTAGTCACACCACACCATAGACTTCCACAAGCACCAACTGTGTCCCGGGGCACCGCTCCACCTGTGGGGAGCAGTACCACCATTGCTGCCACTTCATTACCCCGGAGGCCTTACACAGCAGCGGCGGCTTAATAGCCGCATACCACAGGTGGCGTCACAAACACAAACTTAAAGTCATCAGCCACATATTCTACTGACACCCACTGTGAAGCCCCACAGGTGTTGTTGTGTCGGTGCATTACCTTCAGGGACTCCACTCGGCTGGATCTGTCTGGTCACAGGTAGGAAACCTTCTTTGTAGTTTGTCGTGACGCCACTCTCAGATTTGCGGTCAGTGGGGACCGCCACTGCAGGTTAAGGGATGCCTGGGGCTGATGGTGGGTGCAGCCAGTTGTAGTAGCCTCCTGAGAGTGAGGCAAGCCCCAGGGCCCTGTGTAGATGTGTAGAACTACAAGGCGCAGAATGACTCAACACAGGCAGGATGTCTTTCAGGGTTTTTACTCACAGTTGATGGCAGGGTGAGTGACCCGGGCGTAGCTGGGATGAACCAAGTGGGAACCAGGTGTCCTTCAGGCTGACTTGTGAGGGTGACTACTAACTCGCCTTCCTTAGCCCTTGGTGGTTTGGGGTAACCCCGACTTTGAGTCCCTATGGGGGTCACCCAGGGAAGATGCTGCAGCCTCTCTCCCCTTCGTTTGCCGTTTGCTTGTCGCCTGGACCAGGCCACTCCAGCTGCTTGCCTCCTGTGACCTATGGGCCCTAACTGTGGCTACGTGGCTGCGGCTTTTGTGGTGTTGTGGCGTGGGCTTTGAGAGCCCCACACCGGCAGGTTTAGCAAAAGAAAGCTGGATCTATCTCCGCTTCGGGATCTGCCGCCCGTTTGGGCCTGGTACTCTCTAGCAGTCTCCTTACTTCCCACTCCGTTGCTCTCTCTCTAGCTGAAGATGGATTTCGGGTAGCACTCCTAGTTGACCGTTCTCCCCCGTCGGTAGCCACTGCGCGGACGCTGTCAGACTACAGCAGCCCAGGGGAAGGGGTCAGCTCTCCTCGGAGCTCCCTGGACTCTGCTCTGAACCGGCTCACATCTGGGACCTTCACTGCTGCTCCTGTCTGAGCTTCACTTTCCTGCTCCTCACTCCTCCACACTCTGCTGCAGACTCTCGACTGTTTACTCCTCCTTCTCTTTTCCCTTTTGTGCCTGCCTACGCCACCTAGCAACCAGACTCTCTTACCACACCCCTTGAGAGGAGATGGAGGCTTTTGGCCCCCTCCACTATTCCAGTGAAGGTGAAGGCTTTTCCCCCTCCTGGGATCCCCAGGGGTCCTCTCATGGGTACATGTGTGAGACCTGATCACTATGCGCCTGTGTTCCACACCCCTGTCAGCCTTCTGGATTACCTGTGTTGTACTGTCCCCAGCATGGGTGCAGTACTCAGTGGTGCCTGACCAGGTCAGGGGCGCCACATTCCCCCTTAGTTATCACCAGCACGTCCTCGGGCTGCAAGACAACATTTTAAAAAATGCATAAAACATTAAAACATGTAAAACCTTTTAAAAGCACCAGGTACCATACATCACCACCCTCCACCCACAAGTCCGTTAACCCACCCAAACCCTTTCAGGAGGCAGGTCACCGGTCCCTTTGGTAACCAGATCTGGGCCATCTACTTCCCCAGACCTTTCCTCCAATCTGCCTCTCCCGTTGGCCGCGCCTTCAGCCACTTCTGGCAGGATGTAGAGGCGGCTTTCATGGGCTGGTGGTTTCAGGGTATACCTGGCCTGGTGGATCCGCGCCTTCAGCCTCTTCTGGCAGGATGTAGAGGCGGCCTCCACAGTTGGTGCTGACCAGGTACCCTCTTTGTGGTGGAGAGCCAGGCCCCATAAACAGGCATGCTCTCTGGTCGCAGGCGAGCCAAGGCCCTATATACGGACGGGCTCCTCCTGGTTGCAGACGAGCCAAGCCCCTAAACAGGCTGACTCTGGTGGTGGTGGTGCCCTCTGGTGTAACTATTTACACTGCGAGAGTTTGTGGCTATAGCCAGTTCATAGCCTTAAGGTTTATGGTTTTCTCACACAAGTTTATGTGGGCACATACTTAAACGTAAACGTTGCAAAACTTCCAACTTTTCAAAACTTTAACTTGCTGTATGCTTTACTTTATGCAGATTCCTCTACTCTTCCATACCAGGGCTTGGGCCTGTAGGGCTGCGGCACCTGTTGGTTTCTTGATCTCTTTCTTCGTCTGTGGGTTCGTTGTATTTTCTTTCTTCTTCAGTGTCTCTGTCTTCATCTTCTGTTGTGACTGCAGGGCTTCTGCAAGGACTTCTAGGACATGGTGCAACATCTAGGGCATACCAGCCTCTTTCTCCCTGATGCATAGTGAACTCCACTGAGTCTCCTATCTTCAAATTTCTTCCAGGGTGTCCTCTGGGCAAATGGGCTCTCACATCCCTTCGATTGACAAAAATCCCTTCCTTCACACCAGGTGATACTATAAAGCCGTATCCTGATTTGAGGCTGAAATCTTCGACAATTCCTCGACGCAGGGGTCCTCTGATCTGTGCTTTGGCTCTTCTCAGGAACCGTTTTTCTTGTAAGTCTCTGGCCGTGACTTCTCTCTGCTCTGGGGATGGCGGTGCAGGGAAAGACTGGGTTCTACTGCGGCGCTGTGTCTTGCGGGCTGGATTCTGCGAAGTGCAGCTTACAAGCTCCCAGGTGGGGCGGTTGGGCAGGTCTTCTTCAGCAGGAGGTGTCAGGTCTTCCTCGTCCCAGCGGGAATATGGCAGCATCTCCGGCTCTGGGACTAGCACTGCTGCTGGCTCCGGGGGCAACTCCTCAACTTCTTGCCCTCCTCTCCCCCTTAGTTCTTCGCTGCACTCTGGTCGTGGCAGCGCTGGGGATGAGTGTTCCTCAGCTGGCCCAGGCGGTGGACTCTTCGGCGTGGTTGCCGCAGGGGTTGCCTTAGGGGTGTGCGGAGGGAGCATGTACTGGTCCACCATCTCCTGTGGAAACTTGGCCTCCATGTCAGCCTTCAGCTGCCAGTACGCGGGGTCTTCACCTATCAGGGATTTCCTTGCAGGGACCTCCTTAGACTGGGGAGCGGTGTCTGCTCTGGCCTTGCAGGCCGGGGTAAATGGTGATGTAGTCTTTTCTTGGCGGGCCGCGCAGGGCATCGCTGCGGCGGCCTGGTCTTGGCGGGCCGCGCCTGGCATGGCGGCGGCCTGGTCTGTGCGGGCCGAGCCTGGCGTGGCGGCGGCCTGGTCTGTGCGGGCCGAGCCTGGCGTGGCGGCGGCCTGGATCTGCGTCGCTGTTGCGGCCAGTTCTTGGCGGGCCGGCCTGGGCATTGCAGCCGCGGTCTGAATTGGCGTCGCATCCTCAATGGGGTCCGTGCAGGTGGAGCTGGGCGTCGCTGCAGTGACCGGGGCTTGACGGGCCGCACCTGGCGGGGCTGCGGCCTGGTTCAGCATCTCACTTGCGGCTCGGACGAGCGTCGCTGCTGCGGTGGGGTCTTGGCGGACTGGGCTCAGCAGGGTGGCAGCCTGGGTCAGCGTCACACCTGCGGCACGGATGAGTATCGCCGTGGCAGTCGGACCTTTGCGGGCCAGGCGGGGTGTCGCTGCGGCGGCCTGGATTTGGCGGGCCGCACCTAGCGTGGCTGCGGCCTCGCTCAGCTTCGCCGCGCCAGGCGCCTCTTCTGGGACCGCGGTCGTAGCAGCAGGGGTCGGAGCACTTGCGCTGGCCGGGGCAACTCTGGACTCACCCATCGGTGGCACCATCGGGATCTGAGTCGTCGCCGCTCGATCTGGCATGCGTCGCGCGGCTCCCTCCTCGTAGGTCCGAACCGCCGCAGCCATCGCCAGAAGCTCCGTGCGTCCCTCACTGAGCTGTCGCATAATCCTGGCCTCCAGCTGATCGCAGAAGATAGCAAGCTCCCGGCACCACCAGGCAGCAGAGCCTGGTTCTGGGTATCCACGTCCGGACTCCATCTCTTCTCTCTGCAGCAGCAGGCTTGTGGCTCTCTTTCCTTCCCGCCGTCTCCGGACGCTTCCGCTTTCTTCACAAGCGAGGTCAGAACTCTGCAGGGGATCTCTGGGTAGCCACACCTCTTCGTGGGCGGTAACTTCTCCCAGCGCGGGCTGCTGTTGTTTTTCAGCGCGCTTTTCATGGTGGCAATATGGCGGCGCTTCCAATTTTTCAAGCGGACCGCCCAGGCACATGGTCACCTGTCTCAACAGGTCTAGTCCTTATCCTGTTCGTGACGCCAGATGTGAAGCCCCACAGGTGTTGTTGTGTCGGTGCATTACCTTCAGGGACTCCACTCGGCTGGATCTGTCTGGTCACAGGTAGGAAACCTTCTTTGTAGTTTGTCGTGACGCCACTCTCAGATTTGCGGTCAGTGGGGACCGCCACTGCAGGTTAAGGGATGCCTGGGGCTGATGGTGGGTGCAGCCAGTTGTAGTAGCCTCCTGAGAGTGAGGCAAGCCCCAGGGCCCTGTGTAGATGTGTAGAACTACAAGGCGCAGAATGACTCAACACAGGCAGGATGTCTTTCAGGGTTTTTACTCACAGTTGATGGCAGGGTGAGTGACCCGGGCGTAGCTGGGATGAACCAAGTGGGAACCAGGTGTCCTTCAGGCTGACTTGTGAGGGTGACTACTAACTCGCCTTCCTTAGCCCTTGGTGGTTTGGGGTAACCCCGACTTTGAGTCCCTATGGGGGTCACCCAGGGAAGATGCTGCAGCCTCTCTCCCCTTCGTTTGCCGTTTGCTTGTCGCCTGGACCAGGCCACTCCAGCTGCTTGCCTCCTGTGACCTATGGGCCCTAACTGTGGCTACGTGGCTGCGGCTTTTGTGGTGTTGTGGCGTGGGCTTTGAGAGCCCCACACCGGCAGGTTTAGCAAAAGAAAGCTGGATCTATCTCCGCTTCGGGATCTGCCGCCCGTTTGGGCCTGGTACTCTCTAGCAGTCTCCTTACTTCCCACTCCGTTGCTCTCTCTCTAGCTGAAGATGGATTTCGGGTAGCACTCCTAGTTGACCGTTCTCCCCCGTCGGTAGCCACTGCGCGGACGCTGTCAGACTACAGCAGCCCAGGGGAAGGGGTCAGCTCTCCTCGGAGCTCCCTGGACTCTGCTCTGAACCGGCTCACATCTGGGACCTTCACTGCTGCTCCTGTCTGAGCTTCACTTTCCTGCTCCTCACTCCTCCACACTCTGCTGCAGACTCTCGACTGTTTACTCCTCCTTCTCTTTTCCCTTTTGTGCCTGCCTACGCCACCTAGCAACCAGACTCTCTTACCACACCCCTTGAGAGGAGATGGAGGCTTTTGGCCCCCTCCACTATTCCAGTGAAGGTGAAGGCTTTTCCCCCTCCTGGGATCCCCAGGGGTCCTCTCATGGGTACATGTGTGAGACCTGATCACTATGCGCCTGTGTTCCACACCCCTGTCAGCCTTCTGGATTACCTGTGTTGTACTGTCCCCAGCATGGGTGCAGTACTCAGTGGTGCCTGACCAGGTCAGGGGCGCCACACCCACCAGGGCCACGGAGCCGGGCCCAGCCACCATTGACTACCACCGGACTAGTCCGGCCCGGCGCCGGGTGTCCCATAGCCCTGGGGTGGGCGAGTCACTCTTACTTTACTTCTGAGTCTCTCATTGTCTATTTCTGTGTGTGTGCGCAGTGTGTCATATTTTTTGTTTTCCCTTGTCTGTCTTTGTTTTCCATCACACTCCTGCCCCTTCCTTCAATAGTGGGAAGGGGGTATCAGAGTAGTACTGGTCAGGAGCATAGCTAAAAACAGGACTCAAGCAACTCTACCATCAGGAGTAACCCTGGAGTTAGGGATAGCCTAGGGCTGGGGTTAGGAACCTTTTTGGCTGAGAGAGCCATGAAAGCCACATATTTTAAAATGTAATTCTCTGAGAGCCATATTCATCAGAGGGAGCAGCGGGGGTGGAGCTGCTCAGAAGGTCCCAGGAAGCAGGGTAGGCGATGCTGTGGGCATGGATGTAGGAGTGTCGTGACTCAGGAGGGTCAGTGTGTGGAGGGTCGGCGATTCTGCTGCGGACTCGTGGGGTGTCACGGCGGCGGGTGCCATTGAACTGCCGACGTGCTGCTTTGAATCTCCCACAGTTGATGAGATCTTCAAGAAAATGGCTGCGGCGCGTACGTAGATTGACACGATGGACTTCAAGAAAATGGCATCTGCACACGCCCTGCCTCCGCGGCCATTTTCTTGAAGCCAATCTCGTCAACTGTCTGAGATTCAAAGCAGCCCACAGATCAAGCCCGCGGTATCGCCGACTCTGTGCGACCACTGCCTCCCCGGTAAGCCGTATGTGGTTTGTAAGACGCACCCCTATTTTCCCCCAGTTTGAGGGGGGGGGGAATGCATCTTACAAACGGTAAGATTTGTCTGCGAGCCATCAAAAGAGCCACATCTGGCTCGCGAGCCATAGCTTCCCGACCCCTGGCCTAGGATCCACTAGCGTGAGGGACAGCATAGGAGCCCCTGCTATCCTAAAAGACATCTCGCGACACTGATGGTCACCATATCTTAGAACCATTCCATAGAGGCGTTAGTCTACAACTTTTCCCGATCAGCCACTAATACGGCCATAAATAGAGAAAACATTAGCATAACGACTCAACGAATAATTAATAAGTTGAACCGAATCCCAGTTAAAATAGGTCAGAACAGTCGACAGAAAATAAACTGTTTTCTTCGCCGCGGTCTTAAGTAACTAGCCCCGCGTCTTCATTTACCGAGCGGAAGAAAAATGCTCTTCTTTCTGCTTATGGTTTTTACATATTAGAATTATTCAGCCGTGATAATTCCAACCTTTATAGCTTGATGTATAAAAAAAAAATGTCCTGCGGAGAGTCTTACGAGGAGAGAGATCGGTCTTGTGATTTGCGCGGTTTACGATCAGCCCCATTTGCGGATTCCTTCGGGGAGTATCATTCACGAGGCATATTAAATATACATCTACATGGGACGTGTGAGCTGACCGGCTGCTTTCACAGCAATGTACCACTGAGCAAACCGAATTATAGAGGACTATAGGGAGAAAAAAAGGCTAGGTTTTACCTTCGGGCTGAAACATGAAGAATCCATGACTGTAATATGAGCGGATCCTAATAATTCAGTGTTGGATATTTGCGTATATTAAGCTCTGTCTAATGTGATTATGTACCCAGCAGTCAGCGGCTTGTTGGTTCCTGATTACTGAGGCCCCCCTCACATGAAGCCTTCCTTATTAAAGGGGTTATCTGGGTCTTTAAACCTTTAAAGTAACACTAAACCTACACATAAATTCTCCTATTCTCCTGAAACAATCAGTGAACTAAGGGGTTAACAGGAACCTGTCGTGTCAGATAACACTATTACCTGCAGATATACAGTAGTGTTAACTGAGCATGAAAGGTGCTCCACTGTCGTACTGAAAAAGTGGCTCCCAGGAGAAAATTATCTTTATTTCTCCTGGCACCCGCTGGCTTTCAGTCAAAGAGGTGTACCGGCGTGTACTAAGGGGTTAACAGGAACCTGTTGTGTCAGATAACACTATTACCTGCAGATATACAGTAGGGTTAACTGAGCGTGAAAGGTGCTCCACTGTCGTACTGAAAAAGTGGCTCCCAGGAGAAAATTAACTTTATTTCTCCTGGCACCCGCTGGCTTTCAGTCAAAGAGGTGTACCGGCGTGTACTAAGGGGTTAACAGGAACCTGTTGTGTCAGATAACACTATTACCTGCAGATATACAGTAGGGTTAACTGAGCTTGAAAGGTGCTCCACTGTCGTACTGAAAAAGTGGCTCCCAGGAGAAAATTAACTTTATTTCTCCTGGCACCCGCTGGCTTTCAGTCAAAGAGGTGTACTGGCATGTACTAAGGGGTTAACAGGAACCTGTTGTGTCAGATAATACTATTACCTGCAGATATACAGTAGGGTTAACTGAGCATGAAAGGTGCTCCACTGTCGTACTGAAAAAGTGGCTCCCAGGAGAAAATTAACTTTATTTCTCCTGGTACCAGCTGGCTTTCAGTCAAAGAGGTGTACTGGCGTGTACTAAGGGGTTAACAGTAACCTGTTGTGTCAGATAATACTATTACCTGCAGATATACAGTAGGGTTAACTGAGCGTGAAAGGTGCTCCACTGTCGTACTGAAAAAGTGGCTCCCAGGAGAAAATTAACTTTATTTCTCCTGATACCACCTGGCTTTCAGTCAAAGAGGTGTACCGGCGTGTACTAAGGGGTTAACAGGAACCTGTTGTGTCAGATAACACTATTACCTGCAGATATACAGTAGGGTTAACTGAGCGTGAAAGGTGCTCCACTGTCATACTGAAAAAGTGGCTCCCAGGAGAAAATTAACTTTATTTCTCCAGGGAGCCGCTGGCTTTCAGTCAAAGAGGTGTACCGGCGTGGCTATAATCACCGCTCACTGCACTGTAAGCGCACCCCAAAACTTTGATTGATTGCATGCGCTGGCTTTCAGTCAAAGCAGTCATTGTAGCCAATACATCTGTATGACTGAAAGCTGGCGGCTCCTGGGAGGAAAAACAAGTTTATTTTGTGCCATTAAATCCCCAGGTGTTTTCCTTACGCTATTAACTTGCAGATTAACAATATCTAACATAACAAGTTCCCTTTATTTTACTTCTAAACAGTTCCATTTTAAGTTGGGAGGCTGTTTGAAGGGGAGAGGATCCTGCTGCAGCCACTTGTTTTACAGCCACACATAGGACAGAGAGAAGCCTTAAATACTTAATCCCTCTTAGCCATTGGCTGAGGGGCACTTCCTGGGTAGGGCACCTTAGTACCCGCCTTGAAGGGAGGGAGTCAGAGCGTACTTCCTAAGCATGCTAAACGGTATGCACAGGCCCCGGAAGCCAGCAGCAGTAGCAGGGGCAGAAGCCACGTCTGAGCGGCCCGGGAAGGCGAGTGTGCTGGTGTCCCTGCTGAGAAGGAGGAAGTTGGAAAGTGCGGGGGCACCGATGACAGTATTACAGTGGTCAAAAGCTCTCAGTGTAAGTCTATGAGAGCCTCATTGTTGCTTTCATAGACTTATATTGAGAAGTGACTTCTATTGAAGTGATCCTATAGGTGACAACCAGCAGAGAAAATCGGAAAGGTGCCAAGAACAGAAGAAGATGGCGGCTGGTAAGTATTTTACCACACAGGCAGGGAAAATTTCAGGATGGTAGGTGAAGGGTTGATGCCGCGCTGCCAAGACTGCGAGGAAACTCCAAGAAAGTTTGATGGTGATTTTATTAACAATGCATTTTGGAGATCTCATCTCCTTCATCAGGTCCTTACACAGCTTTTACCACCTTGGAATAGAAATGCTGGGGACCCCTGAGACATAGTTTGGTTCTTCTGTTTTCTAGTAAGAGTTTTATCTCACTCCAGAGCTGTGTTCACAGCTACACTGCTCAGTTGTGCTATTATTTCTGAACTAAAAGAAAAATAACACTCAAAAGACACTTAAAATCCATCTTAGTCAAAATCTTAGTCAAAATAGAGAAGTCCATGAGAGGAGGAATGAAAAGGAGGCATGAGCAAAATGAAAATAGACAGGAGCAGACACATACAGTCATATGAAAAAGTTTGGGCACCCCTATTAATATTAACCTTTTTTCTTAATAACAATTTGGGTTTTAGCAACAGCTATTTCAGTTTCATATATCTAATAACTGATGGACTGAGTAATATTTCTGGATTGAAATGAGGTTTATTGCACTAACAGAAAATGTGCAATCTGCATTTAAACAAAATTTGACCGGTGCAAAAGTATGGGCACCCTTATTAATTTCTTGATTTGAACACTCCTAACTACTTTTTACTGACTTACTAAAGCACTAAATTGGTTTTGTAACCTCATTGAGCTTTGAACTTCATAGGCCGGTGTATCCAAGCATGAGAAAAGGAATTTAAGGTGGCCACTTGCAAGTTGTTCTCCTATTTGAACCTCCTATGAAGAGTGGCATCATGGGCTCCTCAAAACAACTCTCAAATGATCTGAAAACAAAGATTATGCAACATAGTTGTTCCGGGGAAGGTACAAAAAGTTGTCTCAGAGATTTAAACTGTCGGTTTCCACTGTAAGGAACATAGTAAGGAAATGGAAGAACACAGGTACAGGTCTTGTTAAGCCCAGAAGTGACAGGCCAAGAAAAATATCAGAAAGGCAGAGAAGAAGAATGGTGAGAACAGTCAAGGACAATCCACAGATCACCTACAAAGACCTGCAGCATCATCTTGCTGCAGATGGTGTCAATGTGCATCGGTCAACAATACAGCGCACGTTGCACAAGGAGAAGCTGTATGGGAGAGTGATGCGAAAGAAGCCGTTTCTGCAAGCACGCCACAAACAGTCGCCTGAGGTCTGCAAAAGCACATTTGGACAAGCCAGTTACATTTTGGAAGAAGGTCCTGTGGACTGATGAAACAAAGATTGAGTTGTTTGGTCATACAAAAAGGCGTTATGCATGGAGGCAAAAAACACGGCATTCCAAGAAAAGCACTTGCTACCCACACTAACATTTGGTGGGGCTGTGTGGCCAATGCCGGCACCGGGAATCTTGTTAAAGTTGAGGGTCGCATGGATTCAACTCAGTATCAGCAGATTCTTGACAATAATGTGCAAGAATCAGTGACGAAGTTGAAGTTACGCAGGGGATGGATATTTCAGCAAGACAATGATACAAAACACCAAATCTACTCAGGCATTCATACAGAAGAACAATTACAATGTTCTGGAATGGCCATCCCTGTCCCCAGACCTGAATATCATTGAACATCTGTGGGATGATGTGAAGCGGCTGTCCATGCTCGGCGACCATCAAACTTAACTGAACTGGAATTGTTTTGTAAACAGGAATGGTCAAATATACCTTCATCCAGGATCCAGGAACTCATTAAAAGCTACAGGAAGCGACTAGAGACTGTGATTTTTGCAAAAGGAGGATCTACAAAATATTAATGTCACTTTTATGTTGAGGTGCCCATACTTTTGCACCGGTCAAATTTTGTTTAAATGCGGATTGCACATTTTCTGTTAGTACAATAAACCTCATTTCAATCCAGAAATATTCCTCAGTCCATCAGTTATTAGATATATGAAACTGAAATAGCAAAAAACCAAATTGTTATAAAGAAAAAAGGTTAACATTAATAGAGGTGCCGAAACTTTTTCATATGACTGCAGAATTTGTGAAGATACCACTAGAGGGATCCGGTACTCCGTTGAGATGGGCTGCTTCTAGGTGTAATTAGGTGCAAGCCCGCTAGAGGGCACTCGCATTCAAGCAAGGATGCAATAGAGTGGTTGTACAAGCTGAGGTCAGAGTCGGGAAGCCACGTAGGTACAGAGGGGTAAGCAGAGCCAGAGTCAGAAGCCAGGAGGCATCATCAGGAGCCGGAGGGGACCAGAGCCATAGTCAGGTAATAAGCCGAAGTCGGGGGCCGGGAGGACAAGTCAGTAGGAGGACGGCACAGAGATGGGATAACTAAACAAAGAGCAGGTAGAGAGATAGGGAGGACAGACAAGTAGGGGAGGATGGAGGTCAGGGAGAAGAGGATTGGGAAATGGACAGGATCAGAACAGACTTACAGGAACCAGAGGCGCACGCTGCGGAGCAGGAACTATAACTGGCACCGT
Source organism: Anomaloglossus baeobatrachus (assembly GCF_048569485.1). Lineage (NCBI taxonomy): Eukaryota > Metazoa > Chordata > Amphibia > Anura > Aromobatidae > Anomaloglossus > Anomaloglossus baeobatrachus. The sequence continues at coordinate 39,910,076 of NC_134356.1, read as the reverse complement.
ACCAAGGGAAACAGAACCAAGATAAAGCAGAGTGAACCCCGGAATGAGGCATGGCAGGATAGGCTCCTCCCACTGGACGTGAGCCCCGGAGAATACAGACAGCAGGAACATAAACATATACAATGGCTTTGCAGTGAATGCTGACAGAATGGTTCTTCTGCATTCTAGTAAGGGTTTCATCTCACTTCAGAGCTGCATTCACAGCTACACTGCTCAGTTGTATTGTAGCTTCTAGATATATGTGGAATAAACATAGGAGAGCGGCCTTACCTGATGCCTGTGTATCGGATGGAGACATTATAATTTATATTAGAGAGGAAAACTGGGAAAAAATGCTGGATACAAGTCACATAATGGCCCGAAATAGTGTTATTCCTGATGTAGATGCACATCACAGCTTATTATAAATTGCTCTTAAAATGGTCAATAAACCAATAAAAAAAAATAAAATAAAAAATAAATATAAATATATATATATATATATATATATATATAAAAATGTATATATATATATATATATATATATATATATAAAGGAAAAAATAAAAAAACAAAATAAAATAATATTAATAAAAAATTAAAAAAATACTATATATATATATATATATATATATATATATATATACAAAAAAATTATTATTTTTTATTTTTTTTACTTTATTTTATTTTTTTAATAAAATTTAGGAACATTTCAATAGAATTTTTATAATATTTATAATTGAATCCAACTCTTCAAGGATGAGCTTACCCAAAAGAAGAAATTGAACAGAAACAGCAGATATTTGACACAGACCGTGCCCCTGTCATCCTTCTGCTCGTCCAAATCGTGACCCATCTCCGCCGAATCTAAAAATAAAGAGTCGATGACTTTAATAACCGCTCGGCTTCTGCTATAAACACTTCACGGAGAATATTTGCATTTAGTAAACAATTGATTTTCCTTTCTCTGCAGAGTAACTATCAGTGACCAGGCCTGATCTCCTATAAAACAAGACAAATAATACCGTAAAGGGTATTTCTGTTTTTTTTATCATCGTGTCGTTATTTGGACCAATCTTATGTGCTAATTAAAGGGTTTTTCCATTATTTAATCCCTACAAACATACTGTATGTGCTCCCTTTAAAAGTAAAAGAACTACAATAATCCAAAATGTACAATACTTTAGAGGGAATGCGAAAAAAGAAAGAAAAAAAAAAGCATTTTAAATCAGACATTTTTGTGTCAAATTTATTTTAAACATTTGTTTTAATATGTTTTTAATATTTTAATGTCATAATCAATATATACAGAATACAGTTTCATCATAATCACAGACAGGATTATAATAACAGATATCAACTTTATATACAGTAGATAATACAGGATCCACCATAGGTGATATCACAGCTCACCTCCTCCCCTTATGTACAATGACTGATAACAGCACAATATACAGTAGATAACACAGAATCAATCACAGACAACAGGTGATATCACAGCTCACCTTCTCCTCCTATACGATGATTGATAATATCTCTATATACAGTAGATAACTCAGGATCCACCATTCATAATAAGTGATGTCACAGCTCACCCCCTCCCTCTCCTGTACAATGACTGATAGCTCTATTTACAGTAGATAACACAGCTCAATAGGTGATATCAAAGCTCACCTCCTCCTCTACAATAACTGATAATACCTCTATATACTAGATAACACAGGACCCACCATTCACAATAGTTGATATCACAGCTCACCTCCTCCTCTACAATGACTGATAACACCTCTAGACAGTAGTTAACACAGGATCTACCATTCACAATAGGTGATGCTATAGCTCACCTCCTTCCCCTCCTGTACAATGACTGATAACACCTCTATTTACAGTAGATAACACACTGTCCCCAATTCACAATAGCTGATATCACACCTCACCTCCTCCCCTTCTGTATAATGACTGATAACAACTCTATATACAGTAGATAACACAGAATCCATCACACACAATGGGTGATATCACAGCTCACCTCCTCCTCCTGTACAATGATTGATAATACCTCTATATACAGTAGATAACACAGGATCCACCATTCTCAATAGGTGATGCCCCAGCTCACCTCCTCCCCCTCCTGTACAATAACTGATAACACCTCTATATAGAGTAGATAACACAGGATCCACCATTCACAATAGGTGATGTCACAGCTCACCTCCTCCACCTTCCCGCAAAATAACCTTTGACCCAGACTAGATCATGCCCAGATAACACTTCTAAAATTGAGTCAATTTGTTGCTGCTAATGTTCATGTAAAGAATAGTAAGTACAAGTGTAATATCAGTCCTGGATGTGAGTGCAAAAAGTGCAAGGTTTTATTTATTCTTTTTTTTAGTATAGATCAGATTGTGAAAAGTAAAGAATAAAAGCATAAAATTGTGAAAAAATAAATTTAACATAAAAACCTGATTTAAGCTAAAGGTCCCTTTCTAAAGAAGGATTCCTATTAAAGTGAAACCTGACATTGTACCGGAGTCCGCTCCAGCGACTTCTGCTCCGATCGCCAGGCGACGCCGTGTTCCTGCCGTGGATGGTGCTGGTGATGGAAGAGGAGTCGATGCCAGCGGCGCCATTGAGCGCAGGCTCCGCTCATCCACTGGGCTGGGTTTCCTTGGGATCTGCAGTATCACTGGCTGACTATAGGTGGCGGGTGTCTTCCAGCTGATGTTACCATTATTCAGCTACAACCAATGGGAAGACACCACACCATTCTAATTCCCCGTCCTGTCTTCTGACCACTGCCAGAGATAGTTCTGTATCCCTGGTTCCTGTCCCGCCCTGTTCTGTTTAGTGATTCTGGTGTTTTGACTTCTGCTTGTTTCCTGACTACCCTCTTGCCTGGTGTTTATGTACCTCGCTGCCCGATCCGGATTTGACCTCTGATTTGTTTTCTGATTACGTCCTTGCCTGCCGATTCTGTCCCTGTTCTGCAAGTCCTGGTTTGACCCTGCCTGACTATTACTCTCTTGGACTGCAACCTTCCACAGGTAGTGATCTCCAGGGCCCTGTGTAATTCCAAATCCCTGTATAGGGGTTAAAGGGTTTCGGGGTTCTGGGGGTCCTGCTTGGTGAGTGGCTTCCCTCTAGCCTGTCCATTACAGCCCATCTAAGTCTGTGGATCCACACAGACGTTACAACATGTTGCCCGAACCACAGGCAGCATCAGAAACTGACTGTATGATTTTAACCATCAATGTTTGACCCTGAAACGCGTTGGGTTGGAAGATGCCCTCAGCCTGACTAGTCCCCAGTCAGTTTTCAAAGTATTTGGCAGTCAGGCAGCAAGTATCAGCTGTCAGGTTTCCTTTAAGACTTTTCATAAAGTGGTAAAATATGTGAAGCTACTGGAATTCTAAGAGTTAAATATCTTATTAATAATAGACTTAATTTTGGCATTTCACCTAAAAAATGGTTCCAGATTCTCAGCTTGATGGAAGAGAATTATCTAAAGACCATTTCAGCTGATATATAATTCATCAGCTGGATCGATATATCCAAGAACTGATGCAAAATTCACTCGTGAACCCATAAAAGAAGGTTATTTCAAGAAGAAACGTTCTTCACTGTTATTTCAGTCTTTACGTCCCCCAAACCTTCACCGTACTGGTGGGGGAAATTATGAAGGCTATCTCAGAAAGTGATGTATCCTACAGGAGACTTATTTGGAAAGTGGACCATTGTAGGATAGGGGCACGTGACAAAACACTTCGATGGTATCTTAAATTCTACCAAAGTCTTCGAGTCCCATTTTTATTGAAGACCTTATTGGAAGTCGTCACGACACCTCGTTTACCTACACGTAGTAAAATCTTCTACAGCTTCACTGACTTTACAATGGATGAAACCTCTACTTTTCTCCAGATCCTTTGAAGATGGTCTAATATGTCCTTTAAGATTATGATTAGCCATATCTCCTTTGCATTTGGTTGCCTATACACTGATGAGCAAAAGGGTAACAATGTTTTGACCTTTTGACTTTCAGTCTCCATATCTCACCATCCACTACAGCTTTGAGTGTGAGACGACCTTCATTTTATAGACAATCATCTTCGCTATCTCATATATAAATCTGACTTTCTATTATTTACTATATGATTAGTTATGCAGAGTCATGTAACTGCATTGTTACTGTTTTTCTCCTGAAGATCTAAATTTTAATTTTTATTATTTTGTAAATCCACCTTTGGCTTTCACCCCTCCTGAATCCTTCTAGGCTCACCATCAGATTCAAGCATGTCTTTACCGATATCTGATCCCTAGTCTCTTCTACACGTCCCCAATGTTGGTGTATACTGGTCACTCACTTGGGGATGTATACAGCTTTATCTTTAAGGCTACTTTCACACATCAGTTTTTTCCCATCAGGTACAATCCGGAAAAAAATGGGTTAAACGGATCCGGTACCGCATCCGGTTTATCCCCATAGATTTGCATTGTTACCGGATTGTACCTGATGGCTTTGCGTTGCATCCGTTTTTTTCCGGATGCGGCAAAATTTATCAAAGCGGCGGCCGGAGGCAACGTGTCTTGCAACGTTTTTTTGTCCGGCAAAAAAAACGCATCGCGCCGGATCCGGCGCGATACGGCATGTTTTACAATGAAAGCCTATGGACGCCGGATCCGGCGCAATGCGGTAAAAAATGGATGCGGCTACCGGATCCGTTTTTGTAAACTGCGCATGCACCAAATTAATTTAAAAAGCTGATCCTTCAAAAAAAAGGACAAACCGGATGCAAAAACGGATGCAAACCGTATCCACCGGATCCGGTTTTGTACGCATCCGGCATAACGGATCCGTTAAAAACCGGATCCGGTGGATACGGTTTTACATTTTTTGGCCGGATCCTTTGGCTCAGGAAAAAAAAGGATTGTGCCTGAATGCAGAAAACTGATGTGTGAAAGTAGCCTTAGGCTACTTTCACACATCAGTTTTCTGCATTCAGGCACAATCCTTTTTTTTCCTGATCCAACGGATCCGGCAAAAAATGTAAAAACCGTATCCACCGGATCCGTTTTTTAACGGATCCATTATGCCGGATGCGAAAAAAAACGGATCCGGTGGATCCGTTTTGCATTCACTTTTGCATCCGTTTTGTCCGTTTTTTTTGCTGGATCCGTTTTTTTCAAAACATTGGAGCATGCGCAGTTTACAAAAACGGATCCGGTAGCCACATCCGTTTTTTGCCGCATTGCGTCCATAGGCTTACATTGTAAAACACGCCGGATCGATGTGTTTTTTTTGCCGGACAAAATGACGTTGCAAGATACGTTGCCTCCGGGCTGCCGCTTTAATTCATTTTGCCGCATCCGGAAAAAAACGGATGCAACGCAAAGCCATCAAGCACAATCCGGTAACAATGCAAATCTATGGGGATAAAACGGATGCAGTACCGGATCCGTTTTACCCGTTTTTTTCCGGATTGTGCCTGATGGAAAAAACCTGATGTGTGAAAGTAGCCTAACTCTACCCACAAGTGTTGGATTGGGTTGAGGTCTGGGGACTGTGGGGACAACCAGCTCCTCTACATCATTATCATTGAACCATTTCTTCTCCAAACTCGCTGTTTTCTTTGAGTCGTTGTTCTGCTGGACACTATGTCGTCCTTTTCATACCCATAGTACGCGAGTGTATGAAGTAACTCATCTTGTAGGATCTTCACATATAGCTCAGCATTGAGACCACCATCAATCCTGGTCAAATATCCAATGACTTTGGCTGTGAAACACCCCCTTATTATCAGGTTTACTTCACCGGCCTTAACAGTTCCTTCAATTTCTGGATCCGTTAGTCTCTTTTCCCTTGTTTCTTCCAGACTCATTTGCCTCCATCAGAGCCATCTATTGACTTTCGTCTCATTGCTCCAAATCACCTGTTTCTAATTTTCTTCTGTCCACTTATGATAATATTGAAGTTGAGGCTTCTTCACCTTATTTTGGGCCACCATTCCAGACTTGTGTAACGTGCGTCGCTCGGTGCTTGTGTGACGCCCTGGGCAAGCCAGGGGTCACAGGTCACAACACCACACGCACCCCACATTCCCTGCAGGAACACCAAGGTCAGCACACAAATCCTTGTTGCCCTCCTCCAGGGGCTGATGTTCACACCAGGGGGTGGGCCAGGCAGTTGGCACCACCCACCGAGGAGTTCACAGTCCTGGAGGCGGGAAAACCAGCAGTCAAGCTAGGGAAGTGAAGGAGTAAACAGTGAAGAGTGGAGTTTGAGAGTAGAAGGAAGTGGCAAAGGAGCTAGTGACAGGAGTGGAAGTGACAGTTTGAAAGCCTGAAGTTGGTCAGGGTGTGTGCCCCGGACTGAGACAGCAAGGTTGGTAGACGGCGGTGACCGTCTGCAGGAGAGGCTGATCGGAGGTTGCCGAAAGGACCGTGGACGGGTGGTGGCCCGGCGGTACCGGAGCGGTATACAAAGAGAAGCCAGCACCAGTGGCAGGGGCCTTTCGGATCCCGGCAAGGCTAGGAGTCGCCATAATTTGCCAAATCCGTCAGTGAAGGGGACCTCCGGGTCTCCCAGCAGCAAAGTCCCGACTGAAGGCAACAGTCCAACCGTGAAGGGGAGACACCGCCACCGCCAAGGCACCAGTTTCCCAGGGCCAGCGCCTGCGGGAAACAGAGGGGCTCCTCCGGCTCATATCCAAGCTGGGGAGCGGGTTACCGGTGGGAATCCATCGCTACCAAAGAACCATACTTAGGTGCAGGGAAGTGACCGTCACCGCTAACTGCAGGGAACATCAGCACCGCAGCCGTCCGAGGGACCCGTCCAACCAGCCGTTTGTTTACCGTGAACTGTGTCATCATCCTTGGGCTGAGTGAGTACCTCCGTGCCGTGCAGCACAGCGCTGCCCCTGCATCCCTGCACCTCCACAGCCCCATAACCCGCCTGTCCACCATCCTAACCCCCCCATCATCGGGCCCCGGGATCACCAAACCCCCTACCCACGGAGGGACAAACCAACATCTAGCTGCTCCATACCACCACTCCCGGGATCCCCAGACAGAGCAGCGGTGGTGTCCACATAATCACCACAACCGTGGGTGGCGTCACGGACATTAATCAAACCCACCCCACCAACAAATCACCCCTTTCACTCACGGGCGAGGAGCGCCGTTCGAGTCCCCGGGATCCGGCCTATCGCTCGAGCCACCGAGCAGCAGTAGCCACAGAGCAGCGGCGGCAGGACCCGAGCAGTGGGAGAACGCAGCGTTGACACCCTCCTCCCCGCCCGCGACAACTTGGCGTCACGAACAGGATCTTACCGCTCTGCCGTCTGGTAGAGGTACGCCTTGTTACCGCCGGAGGTGTCCGGCCAGAAAATTTCAGAAGCCGCCATCTTGGGCGCGAAAAGTTCCCGCTCGAGCGTCTTCTCGAGTAGTAGAGGCGCGAAGGCCAAAACCCCGCCCCGATAGAGGAGGAGCCGAAAAGAGGCTAAGAGAGACGGAATGGTGGCTGGTCGCATGTGAGCGCGGCTATAAAAGCAGGGACGCCAGGACCCTGCACCCATCTAGTTCCTGGGAGAGACCGCCAGCAACATGTGGATGCCGTCCAGAAGCACCGTAGCCCCCCGCGCCAGGGGCCGCGGCGTGGGTGGAGATCCGGACCGCGCAGCTTTACCAGAGGCTGCAGGTCAAAATGCAGCTCCTCATGGAGGAGTGGGAGACCGACATGGCAGACGTGATAGCAACCGTGTGGAGACGCGAGGAGGAAGCTGCGGAAGGGAGGGTGAGTGACCCACGCCCCGATGCCCTTGAAGGGCCGGTCATCGCGGCTGCGGGACCCGGTCTAAACCCTCTCACCCTGCTGCCTCCCTCGCCACCTGTCCCGGAAGCTGTAACCCCGCCACTAGGCCCGCTGCCACCGCAACCGGTAGCGATACCCAGCATGCCCGCCCCGGCGGGCCGACCTGCAGCCGGAGCCGGTAGCCACCCGGAGGTGCTGCCGTGGAAAGCCCCGAAGCCCAAACCGGAGACGTCCCCCGAGAAGTCCCCCGAGCCGGAGCTGAAAGCCTGTTCCGTGCCGAAGGCCCAGCAGAGGAAAGCCCCTGTGCTCATCCCCCACACCTCGGCTGAGGTTGCGCCGGGTTGCCGCTGCAAGGCGGCGTCCAAGGCCAAGAAGCCGCGGGACCTGCCGCCCAGATCCCTAACAGTGGGCAGCGTCCAAAATGTCCCGCGAGGCCCGACCCGTGCGCCGGAGCTCGCAGCAGCGCCGTACTGGGACAGGGAGCCGGTACCGTTGGGCCTGGAGATCGAGGAGAGGGAAAGAAAGAAGGCGGAGTTGGTGGCCCATGCAATCCGGGAAAAAGAGAACCTCCGTCAGGCAACTTTCCGTGTCCGGGGCCCGTTGTATGAAGGGCAGGTGAGGCGGTTTGATGTCCGCCGGGGCTATGGATTCATATATGAACCGGGCCTGGAGGCCGAAGTGTATATAGCCCGGTGGGATGTTAATGCTCATCTGCCAGAGGAGCACCCCGGTCGGAACCTGATGCCGGGCGACTTGGTCCAGTACACCCGACACTGTGGAGAGAGGGGGTGGTTCGCCCTAGATGCAAAATTGAGGGGCAGCCAAGAGGCCCGTGTGAGCGCTACACCCCCTCCCTCAAGTGATGCTGAGGACTCTGAGTAGGGCAGCGGAGCACCGTTGTCCAGTCCCCGTTGGGACCACCAGTTTGAAAAAGTTTGTAAAGTTTGAAAAAGATGAAAAATGAAAATGTGTGATAACCGAAAAGTGACCTGATTATCTGCTTGATTGAACCGGCCGTTGCCGGCACCGTTGTCCCCGTGGGGACCGCTTGAAAGGTTTTGCATAGGAACTCTTATGGACAAGCCCGTGAACTTGCAGGGCAACCACAAACGTTAGTGGCTTGTAAATATGTTTCCGTTGCAACTGCCACCGTACCGCCTCCGGAGAGGCAGATTGGAGGGAGGGCCCGCAGTAGAGCAGGCTGGGGCCCAGCCACCACCGAAACCGGTGGCTACCCTCTGGAGGGGAAGGACAGATCCCGCTTGGGTAACTTGGTTCAGGACTGGGGTCAAGGGGTGCTGCCTGTTTCTTAGGGGCAGCATCAGGGCCAGGTTACTTGGGTGGGAGAGAGCGGCAGCCGCAACCGTTTGTTACTGTAAGGTTTAAGCAAAGTGCCTCCCGTTGTGGGATGATGTTTTTCTACTTGTACTGTGTTGTTTTATCTTTTTCAGAAAAAAAAAAAGGAAAATAAAACCGCTGTTGGACGGGCAGCCCGAGGACGGTCTGCGTTTTGCTAAGGGGGAATGTGACGCCCTTGGCAAGCCAGGGGTCACAGGTCACAACACCACACGCACCCCACATTCCCTGCAGGAACATCAAGGTCAGAACACAAATCCTTGTTGCCCTCCTCCAGGGGCTGATGTTCACACCAGGGGGTGGGCCAGGCGGTTGGCACCACCCACCGAGGAGTTCACAGTCCTGGAGGCGGGAAAACCAGCAGTCAAGCTAGGGAAGTGAAGGAGTAAACAGTGAAGAGTGGAGTTTGAGAGTAGAAGGAAGTGGCAAAGGAGCTAGTGACAGGAGTGGAAGTGACAGTTTGAAAGCCTGAAGTTGGTCCGGGTGTGTGCCCCGGACTGAGACAGCAAGGTTGGCAGACGGTGGTGACCGTCTGCAGTGACAGTCTGCAGGAGAGGCTGATCGGAGGTTGCCGAAAGGACCGTGGACGGGTGGTGGCCCGGCAGTACCGGAGCGGTATACAAAGAGAAGCCAGCACCAGTGGCAGGGGCCTTTCGGATCCCGGCAAGGCTAGGAGTCGCCATAATTTGCCAAATCCGTCAGTGAAGAGGACCTCCGGGTCTCCCAGCAGCAAAGTCCCGATTGAAGGCAACAGTCCAACCGTGAAGGGGAGACACCGCCACCGCCAAGGCACCAGTTTCCCAGGGCCAGCGCCTGCGGGCAAGAGAGGGGCTCCTCCGGCTCATATCCAAGCTGGGGAGCGGGTTACCGGTGGGAATCCATCGCTACCAAAGAACCATACTTAGGTGCAGGGAAGTGACCGTCACCGCTAACTGCAGGGAACATCAGCACCGCAGCCGTCCGAGGGACCCGTCCAACCAGCCGTTTGTTTACCGTGAACTGTGTCATCATCCTTGGGCTGAGTGAGTACCTCCGTGCCGTGCAGCACAGCGCTGCCCCTGCATCCCTGCACCTCCACAGCCCCATAACCCGCCTGTCCACCATCCTAACCCCCCCATCATCGGGCCCCGGGATCACCAAACCCCCTACCCACGGAGGGACAAACCAACATCTAGCTGCTCCATACCACCACTCCCGGGATCCCCAGACAGAGCAGCGGTGGTGTCCACATAATCACCACAACCGTGGGTGGCGTCACGGACATTAATCAAACCCCCCCCACCAACAAATCACCCCTTTCACTCACGGGCGAGGAGCGCCGTTCGAGTCCCCGGGATCCGGCCTATCGCTCGAGCCACCGAGCAGCAGTAGCCACAGAGCAGCGGCGGCAGGACCCGAGCAGTGGGAGAACGCAGCGTTGACACCCTCCTCCCCGCCCGCGACAACTTGGCGTCACGAACAGGATCTTACCGCTCTGCCGTCTGGTAGAGGTGCGCCTTGTTACCGCCGGAGGTGTCCGGCCAGAAAATTTCAGAAGCCGCCATCTTGGGCGCGAAAAGTTCCCGCTCGAGCGTCTTCTCGAGTAGTAGAGGCGCGAAGGCCAAAACCCCGCCCCGATAGAGGAGGAGCCGAAAAGAGGCTAAGAGAGACGGAATGGTGGCTGGTCGCATGTGAGCGCGGCTATAAAAGCAGGGACGCCAGGACCCTGCACCCATCTAGTTCCTGGGAGAGACCGCCAGCAACATGTGGATGCCGTCCAGAAGCACCGTAGCCCCCGCGCCAGGGGCCGCGGCGTGGGTGGAGATCCGGACCGCGCAGCTTTACCAGAGGCTGCAGGTCAAAATGCAGCTCCTCATGGAGGAGTGGGAGACCGACATGGCAGACGTGATAGCAACCGTGTGGAGACGCGAGGAGGAAGCTGCGGAAGGGAGGGTGAGTGACCCACGCCCCGATGCCCTTGAAGGGCCGGTCATCGTGGCTGCGGGACCCGGTCTAAACCCTCTCACCCTGCTGCCTCCCTCGCCACCTGTCCCGGAAGCTGTAACCCCGCCACTAGGCCCGCTGCCACCGCAACCGGTAGCGATACCCAGCATGCCCGCCCCGGCGGGCCGACCTGCAGCCGGAGCCGGTAGCCACCCGGAGGTGCTGCCGTGGAAAGCCCCGAAGCCCAAACCGGAGACGTCCCCCGAGAAGTCCCCCGAGCCGGAGCTGAAAGCCTGTTCCGTGCCGAAGGCCCAGCAGAGGAAAGCCCCTGTGCTCATCCCCCACACCTCGGCTGAGGTTGCGCCGGGTTGCCGCTGCAAGGCGGCGTCCAAGGCCAAGAAGCCGCGGGACCTGCCGCCCAGATCCCTAACAGTGGGCAGCGTACAAAATGTCCCGCGAGGCCCGACCCGTGCGCCGGAGCTCGCAGCAGCGCCGTACTGGGACAGGGAGCCGGTACCGTTGGGCCTGGAGATCGAGGAGAGGGAAAGAAAGAAGGCCGAGTTGGTGGCCCATGCAATCCGGGAAAAAGAGAACCTCCGTCAGGCAACTTTCCGTGTCCGGGGCCCGTTGTATGAAGGGCAGGTGAGGCGGTTTGATGTCCGCCGGGGCTATGGATTCATATATGAACCGGGCCTGGAGGCCGAAGTGTATATAGCCCGGTGGGATGTTAATGCTCATCTGCCAGAGGAGCACCCCGGTCGGAACCTGATGCCGGGCGACTTGGTCCAGTACACCCGACACTGTGGAGAGAGGGGGTGGTTCGCCCTAGATGCAAAATTGAGGGGCAGCCAAGAGGCCCGTGTGAGCGCTACACCCCCCTCCCTCAAGTGATGCTGAGGACTCTGAGTAGGGCAGCGGAGCACCGTTGTCCAGTCCCCGTTGGGACCACCAGTTTGAAAAAGTTTGTAAAGTTTGAAAAAGATGAAAAATGAAAATGTGTGATAACCGAAAAGTGACCTGATTATCTGCTTGATTGAACCGGCCGTTGCCGGCACCGTTGTCCCCGTGGGGACCGCTTGAAAGGTTTTGCATAGGAACTCTTATGGACAAGCCCGTGAACTTGCAGGGCAACCACAAACGTTAGTGGCTTGTAAATATGTTTCCGTTGCAACTGCCACCGTACCGCCTCCGGAGAGGCAGATTGGAGGGAGGGCCCGCAGTAGAGCAGGCTGGGGCCCAGCCACCACCGAAACCGGTGGCTACCCTCTGGAGGGGAAGGACAGATCCCGCTTGGGTAACTTGGTTCAGGACTGGGGTCAAGGGGTGCTGCCTGTTTCTTAGGGGCAGCATCAGGGCCAGGTTACTTGGGTGGGAGAGAGCGGCAGCCGCAACCGTTTGTTACTGTAAGGTTTAAGCAAAGTGCCTCCCGTTGTGGGATGATGTTTTTCTACTTGTACTGTGTTGTTTTATCTTTTTCAGAAAAAAAAAAGGAAAATAAAACCGCTGTTGGACGGGCAGCCCGAGGACGGTCTGCGTTTTGCTAAGGGGGAATGTGACGCCCTGGGCAAGCCAGGGGTCACAGGTCACAACACCACACGCACCCCACATTCCCTGCAGGAACATCAAGGTCAGAACACAAATCCTTGTTGCCCTCCTCCAGGGGCTGATGTTCACACCAGGGGGTGGGCCAGGCGGTTGGCACCACCCACCGAGGAGTTCACAGTCCTGGAGGCGGGAAAACCAGCAGTCAAGCTAGGGAAGTGAAGGAGTAAACAGTGAAGAGTGGAGTTTGAGAGTAGAAGGAAGTGGCAAAGGAGCTAGTGACAGGAGTGGAAGTGACAGTTTGAAAGCCTGAAGTTGGTCCGGGTGTGTGCCCCGGACTGAGACAGCAAGGTTGGCAGACGGTGGTGACCGTCTGCAGTGACCGTCTGCAGGAGAGGCTGATCGGAGGTTGCCGAAAGGACCGTGGACGGGTGGTGGCCCGGCAGTACCGGAGCGGTATACAAAGAGAAGCCAGCACCAGTGGCAGGGGCCTTTCGGATCCCGGCAAGGCTAGGAGTCGCCATAATTTGCCAAATCCGTCAGTGAAGGGGACCTCCGGGTCTCCCAGCAGCAAAGTCCCGATTGAAGGCAACAGTCCAACCGTGAAGGGGAGACACCGCCACCGCCAAGGCACCAGTTTCCCAGGGCCAGCGCCTGCGGGCAAGAGAGGGGCTCCTCCGGCTCATATCCAAGCTGGGGAGCGGGTTACCGGTGGGAATCCATCGCTACCAAAGAACCATACTTAGGTGCAGGGAAGTGACCGTCACCACTAACTGCAGGGAACATCAGCACCGCAGCCGTCCGAGGGACCCGTCCAACCAGCCGTTTGTTTACCGTGAACTGTGTCATCATCCTTGGGCTGAGTGAGTACCTCCGTGCCGTGCGGCACAGCGCTGCCCCTGCGTCCCTGCACCTCCACAGGCCCCATAACCCGCCTGTCCACCATCCTAACCCCCCCATCATCGGGCCCCGGGATCACCAAACCCCCTACCCACGGAGGGGCAAACCAACATCTAGCTGCTCCATACCACCACTCCCGGGATCCCCAGACAGAGCAGCGGTGGTGTCCACATAATCACCACAACCGTGGGTGGCGTCACGGACATTAATCAAACCCCCCCCACCAACAAATCACCCCTTTCACTCACGGGCGAGGAGCGCCGCTCGAATCCCCGGGATCCGGCCTATCGCTCGAGCCACCGAGCAGCAGTAGCCGCAGAGCAGCGGCGGCCGGACCCGAGCAGTGGGAGAACGCAGCGTTGACACCCTCCTCCCCGCCCGCGACAACTTGGCGTCACGAACAGGATCTTACCGCTCTGCCGTCTGGTAGAGGTGCGCCTTGTTACCGCCGGAGGTGTCCGGCCAGAAAATTTCAGAAGCCGCCATCTTGGGCGCGAAAAGTTCCCGCTCGAGCGTCTTCTCGAGAAGTAGAGGCGCGAAGGCCAAAACCCCGCCCCGATAGAGGAGGAGCCGAAAAGAGGCTAAGAGAGACGGAATGGCGGCTGGTCGCATGTGAGCGCGGCTATAAAAGCAGGGACGCCAAGACCCTGCACCCATCTAGTTCCTGGGAGATACCGCCAGCAACATGTGGATGCTGTCCAGAAGCACCGTAGCCCCCGCGCCAGGGGCCGCGGCGTGGGTGGAGATCCGGACCGCGCAGCTTTACCAGAGGCTGCAGGTCAAAATGCAGCTCCTCATGGAGGAGTGGGAGACCGACATGGCAGACGTGATAGCAACCGTGCGGAGACGCGAGGAGGAAGCTGCGGAAGGGAGGGTGAGTGACTCATGCCCCGATGCCCTTGAAGGGCCGGTCATCGCGGCTGCGGGACCCGGTCTAAACCCTCTCACCCTGCTGCCTCCCTCGACACCCGTCCCGGAAGCTGTGACCCTGCCACTAGGCCCGCTGCCACCGCAACCGGTAGCGATACCCAAGATGCCCGCCCCGGCGGGCCGACCTGCAGCCGGAGTCGGTAGCCGCCCGGAGGTGCTGCCATGGAAAGCCCCGAAGCCCAAACCGGAGACGTCCCCCGAGAAGTCCCCCGAGCCGGAGCTGAAAGCCCGTTCCGTGCCGAAGGCCCAGCAGAGGAAAGCCCCTGTGCCCATCCCCCACACCTCGGCTGAGGTTGCGCCGGGTTGCTGCTGCAAGGCGGCGTCCAAGGCCAAGAAGCCGCGGGACCTGCCGCCCAGATCCCTAACAGTGGGCAGCGTCCAAAATGTCCCGCGAGGCCCGACCCGTGCGCCGGAGCTCGCAGCAGCGCCGTACTGGGACAGGGAGCCGGTACCGTTGGGCCTGGAGATCGAGGAGAGGGAAAGAAAGAAGGCGGAGTTGGTGGCCCGTGCAATCCGGGAGAAAGAGAACCTCCGTCAGGCAACTTTCCGTGTCCGGGGCCCGTTGTATGAAGGGCAGGTGAGGCGGTTTGATGTCCGCCGGGGCTATGGATTCATATATGAACCGGGCCTTGAGGCCGAAGTGTTTATAGCCCGGCGGGACGTTAATGCTCATCTGCCAGAGGAGCACCCCGGTCGGAACCTGATGCCGGGCGACTTGGTCCAGTACACCCGGCACTGTGGAGAGAGGGGGTGGTTCGCCCTAGATGCAAAATTGAGGGGCAGCCAAGAGGCCCGTGTGAGCGCTACACCCCCTCCCTCAAGTGATGCTGAGGACTCTGAGTAGGGCAGCGGAGCACCGTTGTCCAGTCCCCGTTGGGACCACCAGTTTGAAAAAGTTTGTAAAGTTTGAAAAAGATGAAAAATGAAAATGTGTGATAACCGAAAAGTGACCTGATTATCTGCTTGATTGAACCGGCCGTTGCCGGCACCGTTGTCCCTGTGGGGACCGCTTGAAAGGTTTTGTATAGGAACTCCTATGGACAAGCCCGTGAACTTGCAGGGCAACCACAAACGTTAGTGGCTTGCAAATATGTTTCCGTTGCAACTGCCACCGTACCGCCTCCGGAGAGGCAGATTGGAGGGAGGGCCCGCAGTAGAGCAGGCTGGGGCCCAGCCACCACCGGAACCGGTGGCTACCCTCTGGAGGGGAAGGACAGATCCCGCTCGGGTAACTTGGTTCAGGACTGGGGTCAAGGGGTGCTGCCTGTTTCTTAGGGGCAGCATCAGGGCCAGGTTACTTGGGTGGGAGAGAGCGACAGCCGCAACCGTTTGTTACCGTAACGTTTAAGCAAAGTGCCTCCCGTTGTGGGATGATGTTTTTCTACTTGTACTGTGTTGTTTTATCTTTTTCAGAAAAAAAAAAAAAAAGAAAAAAGGAAAATAAAACCGGTGTTGGACGGGCAGCCCGAGGACGGTCTGCGTTTTGCTAAGGGGGAATGTGACGCCCTGGGCAAGCCAGGGGTCACAGGTCACAACACCACACGCACCCCACATTCCCTGCAGGAACACCAAGGTCAGAACACAAATCCTTGTTGCCCTCCTCCAGGGGCTGATGTTCACACCAGGGGGTGGGCCAGGCGGTTGGCACCACCCACCGAGGAGTTCACAGTCCTGGAGGCGGGAAAACCAGCAGTCAAGCTAGGGAAGTGAAGGAGTAAACAGTGAAGAGTGGAGTTTGAGAGTAGAAGGAAGTGGCAAAGTAGCTAGTGAAAGGAGTGGAAGTGACAGTTTGAAAGCCTGAAGTTGGTCCGGGTGTGTGCCCCGGACTGAGACAGCAAGGTTGGTAGACGGTGGTGACCGTCTGCAGGAGAGGCTGATCGGAGGTTGCCGAAAGGACCGTGGACGGGTGGTGGCCCGGCGGTACCGGAGCGGTATACAAAGAGAAGCCAGCACCAGTGGCAGGGGCCTTTCGGATCCCGGCAAGGCTAGGAGTCGCCATAATTTGCCAAATCCGTCAGTGAAGGGGACCTCCGGGTCTCCCAGCAGCAAAGTCCCGATTGAAGGCAACAGTCCAACCGTGAAGGGGAGACACCGCCACCGCCAAGGCACCAGTTTCCCAGGGCCAGCGCCTGCGGGCAAGAGAGGGGCTCCTCCGGCTCATATCCAAGCTGGGGAGCGGGTTACCGGTGGGAATCCATCGCTACCAAAGAACCATACTTAGGTGCAGGGAAGTGACCGTCACCGCTAACTGCAGGGAACATCAGCACCGCAGCCGTCCGAGGGACCCGTCCAACCAGCCGTTTGTTTACCGTGAACTGTGTCATCATCCTTGGGCTGAGTGAGTACCTCCGTGCCGTGCGGCACAGCGCTGCCCCTGCATCCCTGCACCTCCACAGGCCCCATAACCCGCCTGTCCGCCATCCTAACCCCCCCATCATCGGGCCCCGGGATCACCAAACCCCCTACCCACGGAGGGGCAAACCAACATCTAGCTGCTCCATACCACCACTCCCGGGATCCCCAGACAGAGCAGCGGTGGTGTCCACATAATCACCACAACCGTAGGTGGCGTCACGGACAATAATCAAACCCCCCCCACCAACAAATTACCCCTTTCACTCACGGGCGAGGAGCGCCGCTCGAGTCCCCAGGATCCGGCCTATCGCTTGAGCCACCGAGCAGCAGTAGCCGCTGAGCAGCGGCGGCCGGACCCGAGCAGTGGGAGAGCGCAGCGTTGACACCCTCCTCCCCGCCCGCGACACTTGTATGGACATCTGTGATCTCACTATTATGGAGCATACGAGCCGCCTCCACTGCCGGGTTTGTCACAAAAGGACTAATAGACCTCATGATGAGCGACTTGTTGACTCCAATATTTTGCCTGGACGTCCGCCTCTTGGCTTTTGAATGCCTGGACAGACTTCAATTCTTATTATTCCTCCTGTCATGGCCTCACGTTATGCAGTTTGGCAATTTTCTTGGCTGAGAGATAACTATCAATGAGCTGCATGATTTTGTTTCTCTTTTCTTGGGAAGAAAGAAGACAGAAGACCCTGCAATCATACTCATCAGACCCCGAACAGGGGGACATACGGTGTGCATTGAGGACCTGCTGTATAACGTGCACACACATCTCGTGATACTGTACTGCTCAGGGAACCTGATAAACAGTTTAACGCAAGGACCTGCAGTGGAACACATGGAGGACCTGTGGTGGAACACATGGAGGACCTGTGGTAGAACACATGGAGGACCTGTGGTAGAACACATGGAGGACATGCGGTGGAACACATGGAGGACCTGTGGTGGAACACATGGAGGACCTGTGGTGGAACACATGGAGGACCTGTGGTAGAACACATGGAGGACATGCGGTGGAACACATGGAGGACCTGTGGTGGAACACATGGAGGACCTGTGGTAGAACACATGGAGGACATGCGGTGGAACACATGGAGGACCTGTGGTGGAACACATGGAGGACCTGTGGTAGAACACATGGAGGACATGCGGTGGAACACATGGAGGACCTGTGGTGGAACACATGGAGGACCTGTGGTAGAACACATGGAGGACATGCGGTGGAACACATGGAGGACCTGCAGTGGAACTCATTGATGTATTCCACCGCAGGTCCTTGTGCTGCACTGCACTGTGTCTCAGGTTTCTCTGCCGGCCAAAAGCAATACAGTATTACCAAATGTTGTCTGTGTGTGATCTAATGTGTGTGTATGAGAAGCATGGGGGACCGCTGTGGAGCATACCTGCTAGGAGCGCCCGCCAAGGATCGCAGACCTGGGAACAACGCAGATGTCCATGGTCTAGTATGATTCTCATGATTGGGGGATTCTGCTTTTTTGGGGGGCCAAGTCAACTTACTCCCAACCCATGTTTCCCCGGAAATAAGCCCTAATGTATTTTCCGGGGGCAAAAATAATATAAGCCAATGTCTTATTTTCGGGGAAACCCGGTAACAAAATCTTCTACAATCTGCAGGATTCCTAGAGCTTCACTGACTTTGCAAATGGAGTGGAGGTACTATTTGTGTCCAGATCTTGACCAAGAGTCTGAAGATAGTCTAATCGTCTGTACCAAACCACGATATTGGTATTGACTCTGCAACAATCTCTACCAAGATTTTTCAAAAATTTGGACCAAGAAATTGACTCCATGTAAAAAAAAATGATCTCCGAATGAGGTTCTGTCTGACTTTTTGGATCCAATATTGTATCGGAGTCAGAGCCCATGGTTGAGGTTCTGATTCTATGGTAGGCCAGTGCACTCCGGCAGCACAATATAATGATGTTATCCCCTATCCTACAACTATGGGGTCAAGTCTATGAAAGGAGGTTCACTCATCCATCTTGTTTTATCTTTCCGATCATTACGATTGTACAGAAGCTTTCTCTGTGTAATTACCTATATTTCTAATAAGCTGCGGAGAGAATAAAACCTCTGTTGACCTGAATTTGCCGTGTCTTCCGCAGCTAAATTACCTATTCTTAAGCAGTGAAAGGAAGCTCGAACACGCAGAAGGAAAATAACACATTCAATTCGGAGTTCTTTTTAACTTAAATTACCCCATCTGTGTGCAATTCCGATTCCCCTCGTGGTAAATTGCAATTTTAATAAGTCATGAACTCAATAAGTGTTTTGTGCCTGGTGAAATACATCCGAGCGAAGAAGAAGGTAACAGATGGGGATCTTCGTTACTTGGTAAAGTCTATCCAATATGTGGGCTCAAAAATGAGCTGGGAATTTCTCATTCCCTTTAGTTAATAAAAATCAGAGGGTTCGGTGAGATATTCTCCATCTTTTGTAGGTATTTACCATTCTGTGAAAAGTTGTCTAAATTGGAATATTTTAGTACCATGGTGAGATGAGCGAATCTTTCCAAATTTGAATTCACCGGATTCTATGAAGTTTCCATTTGTTGAAATCAATACTATTCTAAAGCGTTTAGTTGCCCTTAAAAATGCATATGACACTATTCTCTTTTCCTACCATGCTAATCTTCATTGCTGTGTTGTCACATGTGCCATCTTTAGGCTGCATTCACATATTGCTGTTTTTTGGGTTTTTGTTTTTTTTTTAAACCTCAGCAAAGCAATACATCTTTGAAGAGATTATGGAACATGTGAATGCTGCCTTACAATTTACCCTGTGTTTAATGGAGTTTTTTGTTCTCTGTATCTTTATGGCTGAGTTGTGAGCTGCTGCATTTCCTGCTTCTGCTTTTATAGTGGCTATGATAGTCCTTGATTTTTGCTGCTGCATTTCCTGCTTCTTCTTTTATACTGGCTATGATAGTTCTTGATTCTTCATTGGCTTTGCTATACCAGGCATTATAGTTTTTGATTCTTGCTACTGCATGTCCTGCTTCTGCTTTTATAGTGCCTTTGATAGTCCTTGATTCTAGCTGCTGCATTTCCTGCTTTTGTACTAGCTATGATTGTTCTTTACTCTTGCTGCTGCATATCCTGCTTATGCTTTTATACTGGCTATGATAGTCATTGATTCTGGCTGATGCATTTCTTGCGTCTGCTTTTATACTGGCTATGATAGTCCTTGATCCTTGATTGGCTGTGCTATATCAGGCATTATAGTCCTTAATTCTGGCTGCTGCGTTTCCTGTGTCTGCTTTTATACTGGTTATGATAGTCCTTGATTCTTGATTGGGTGTGCTATATCAGGCACTATAATCCTTGAATCTGGCTGCTGCGTTTCCTGCTTCTGCTATTATACTGGCTATGATAGTTCTTGATTCTTGATTGGCTTTGCTATACCAGACATTATAGTCCTTGATTCTGGCTACTGCATGTCCTGCTTCTGCTTTTATAGTGCCTATGATAGTCCTTGATTCTAGCTGCTGCATTTCATGCTTTTGTAATAGCTATGATTGTCCTTTACTCTTGCTGCTGCATTTCCTGCTTCTGATTTTATACTGGCTATGATTGTCCTTTATTCTTGATTGGCTGTGCTATATCAGGCATTATAGTACTAACAAGATGAGAATGTCCAACTATCATACCGCTCAGGAAGGAGACGGGTTCTGTGTTTCTGTGTACCAGAGATGAATGTGGTTTTGTCAGACATGTGCATATCAACCCAAGAACAAAAGCAAAAGACCTTGTGAAGATGCTGGAGGAAGCTGGTAAGATTGTGTCATTATCCATAGTGAAACGAGTACTATATCAACATGGGTTGAAAGACCACTCTGCCAGAAAAAAAGCCATTACTCCAAAAGAAACATAAAAAAAAACAGATTAATGTTTGCAAATGCACACAGGGACAAAGATCTGTGGTCTGACAAAACTAAAATTTAACTGTATGACCATCGATATGTTTGGAGGGAAAAGCTTTGAAGCCTAAGAACACCATCCCAACTGTAAAACACAGGGGAGGCAGCATCCTGTTCTGGGGTTGTTTTGCTTCAGGAGGGACTGGTGCACTTCACAAAATAGATGGCATCATGAGGAAAGCAGATTATGTGGCAATACTGAAGCAACATCTCAAGACATCAGCCAGGAACTTAAAGCTTGGGCGGAAATGGGTCTTCCAAAAGGACAATGACCGGAAGCTACTGCCAAACTGGTTACAAAGTGGCTTAAGGATAAGAAAGTCAATGTTTTGGAGTGGCCATCACAAAGCCCTGATCTCAATCCTATTGCAAATTTATAGGCAAAGCTGAAAAGGCCGGTGTGAGCGGCGACCTACAAACATGGCTCAGATACATCAGTTCTGTCAGGAGGAATGGGCCTAAATTCCTACCAACTATTGTGAGAAGCTTCTGGAAGGAGATCCAAAACGTTTACCCCAAGTCACACAGTGTAAGGGCAATGGCAACAAATACTAATAACATGGAGGGAAACCTTTCACTTTGTAGAAAGTAATAAAAGTGCCTGAAAACATTCTCTCTCTCTCATTATTCTGGCATTTCGTAAATATAAATAATTTTGGTTCCTAATTGACCCAAAATGGGAAAAGTTTATTCTGATTTCGTGTCAAAACCTGCAGATGTGTCTTTATAAAGAGCAGACGGAAAAACCTGCAGATGTGTCTGTATAGAGAGCGGAGGGAAAATCTGCAGATGTGTCTGTATGGAGAGCGGAGGGAAAACCTGCAGATGTGTCTGTATAGAGAGCGGAGGGAAAAGCCTGCATATGTGTCTGTATAGAGAGCGGAGGGAAAAATCTGCAGATGTGTCTCTATAGAGAGCGGAGGGAAAAACCTGCAGATGTGTCTTTATGGAGAGCGGAGGGAAAAACCTGCAGATGTGTCTCTATAGAGAGCGGAGGGAAAAACCTGCAGATGTGTTTGTACAGAGAGCGGAGGTAAAAACCTGCAGATGTGTCTTTATATAGAGTGGAGGGAAAAACCTGCGGATGTATCTGTATAGAGAGCGGAGGGAAATGTGTCTTTATAGAGAGCAGAGGGAAAAACCTGCAGATGTGTCTTTATAGAGAACAGAGGGAAAAACCTGCAAATGTATCTATATAGAGAGGGGAGGGAAAAACCTGCAGATGTGTCTTTATAGAGAACGGAGGGAAAATCCTGCAGATGTATCTGTATAGAGAGCGGAGGGAAAAATCTGCAGATGTGTCTTTATAGAGAACAGAGGGAAAAACCTGCAAATGTATCTATATAGAAAGGGGAGGTAAAATCCTGCAGATGTATCTGTATAGAGAGCGGAGGGAAAAATCTGCAGATGTGTCTTTATAGAGAACAGAGGGAAAAACCTGCAAATGTATCTATATAGAAAGGGGAGGTAAAATCCTGCAGATGTATCTGTATAGAGAGCGGAGGGAAAAATCTGCAGATGTGTCTGTATAGAGAGCGGAGGGAAAAATCTGCAGATGTGTCTGTATAGAGAGTGGAGGAAAAAACCTGCAGATGTGTCTGTATAGAGAGTGGAGGAAAAAACCTGCAGATGTGTCTGTATAGAGAATGGAGGGAAAAACCTGCAGATGTGTCTGTATAAAGAACGGAGGGAAACTTCTGGTTTCAACTGCATACTGACAACAACGGGGTTTATGGCTACACAATTTGACTATACAGAGGTCTATTTCCTATTCCTTAGCTATGGAAACATATAGGTCTGCATCGGAGCTGTATGCACAAAACGGTATAGAGGAAAACAATGCACAAACATTTCTAATAACCACATTATAATAAATCCCTTTTATAGGGTAAATATTTAAGTTAAATTTTATAGCAAAAAATGTTCCAATTCTTTTTATAGCAGAGAGATCATGTCAAAATTAAAGCGTAAATCATAAAAAGATAACAAAGTGTCCGGGCTGGGATATAATGATTTGTTCACGGTGATGATGCATGTAATCCATACATACATCATCTCCACTTACACAGCTTTTATGCTACTCAGCGACGCATATTCAACTCTGCTACATCAGCACACGTCAAAGAAGACAAAATACAATATGATTAACGTAAATCAGCTATAACTACATCCAAGTCACTTATAGGAATGGATGAACTTCTGCAAATATGCACGTAATATACACTATATCCGCCACCATGCAAATACAGGAGGTTTCCTTAAAGGGTTTTACATAGGACTGCTGTGAGTGATCATCATGCACAAGCGAAACGGATAAATGACACATCCAGCTCTGCTACATCTATAAAACAAATGCAAAGGACGTATCTACAATGGCATAATCAGTATTAAATGCTATAACATGGGATTCTGCAGCCTGCACTTACCGCCTTGTTGTGTTTACTGTTGAACAGGAGAATTTTATGTGTCCTCTGCGGAAACTGAACCAAACACAACGTAATCAATGATGAAGGGTTTTTTTTTTTTCCAAGAGCTCGTGGCTTTATTGAGCATGAGACAGCGGCTTTTAACGAGCATGTCTCATCATTAGGCTGACTGAGGCAGATCCTGTGTTATGATAGTTTCAGAGAATGACGAGGAAAGTTAATTGAACTTTTACTTGGGCGCGCTCCAACTTTTTCCACGTAGACGTGAGCCGCCATGGTAGTTGACTGCTGCCATCTACTGGAGGAAGTAGTAATTTGCCTCCAGCGCTTTGTTTGTTTCTTTAGTTTGACACTTAAAGGGTTAATCCCATCTCCAAGATCCTATCCCAATATGTAGTAGGTGTAATAATAATAATAATAATAATAATATTAACAAATACCTCCAATTACAGTTTTTTTCTGATTCACTATGTCACTTACCTCATTTGCAGGGCATTGCAGGACCTTAGGTATCTATGGTTATGACCACTAGCAACTAACTAACTGTGACTATATGAATGTTCATAACCATGGGTACCTACTATTTAAGATCCTGCAGTGCCCTGCACATAAGGTAAAACACATAGTATAGTTCTTCTGATAAAGCAATGTCTCTTACCTTATGTGAAGGGCATTGCAGGACCTTAGGTATCCATGGTTACAACCAGAATCAGCTAACTAACTGTGACTACATCTAATACCTAGGTGGGCGCTCCCAATCCGCCTGGTCCCGCCCACTGGTGTGTCCTTCTTACCCTGAGGGGGGTGGCTAGGCTTTTGTGGTAGATGGTACCTGATGTGAGATGGTGTTGTGTCGGGTATATTGTTTCTCTGTGACCACCTGGCAGTGCCAGGGCGTCACACCTGCACATAAGGTAAGAGACATAGTATAGTTCTGCTGATGAAGCCATGTCTCTTAGCTCATGTGCAGGACATTGCAGGACCTTAGGTATCCATGGTTACAACCAGAATCAGCTAACTAACTAACTGTGACTATATCTAATGCCTAAGATGCTGCTATGCCCTGCACATGAGGCAAGACACATAATATAGTTCTCCTGATAAAGCTATGTCTCGTACCTCATGTGCAGTAGAGGAACAAAAGGAACGGTCTCATGGAGTTCTAATAAAGGGAAATATGTTGTGAATATGTTTTCCAGTTAGGGGCTCCCTCTTGTGGTCAGTGCTGGCGGTGCAGTTGATGTGTGGAATGAAAGCCACACACCTGTGGAGGACTGGCAATCGGGAACAGATTGGGCTATTTAACTGAGTAGTTTTCTCTTGTTACTTGCCGGTGGTCAATGTCTCCTGTGTGTTAAGGACAGTCTGTAACCATCCCTGTTCACTACCAGAACTCCTCTCAGATAAGTGGTCTTTGTACCTCTGCTGTTTGTTTTCCACTTTCTTGTTGTTTTTTCTGCTTTAATACTAAGGCTTGATTCCTATTTTGTCCATGTGGAGTTCTTGGTGTAATGGGATCATTCCCTGCTGGGAGTGTCGATATATTTAGCTTCATGATTCTGCAAAGTATTGTGTTTGTCATCCTTGGTATTAATTCAGTCCCTCATCTGTATTAGTGTTTTGGATCCCAGTAACATCTGAGTGCTGATACAGTGGGGGAGAGGTTGTGTGACCTCAGGATTTTTCCATATCAGAAGTGCTGGTATATATTAGGGTTTTTACGGCTGCACACAGTTGCTCTTTCCTATCCTTTCCTGTAAAGATAGTTTGGGCCTCACCTTTGCTGAAATCTGTCTTTTCTGGCTTTGTATTGTGTTTTTCTATATCACCGTAGCCTTTACATGTGGGGGGCTATCTATCTATCTTTGGGGACTGCTCCGAGGCAGATTAACTTTCTTATATCTCTAATTGTGAGATTATTTAGTTCTCCGGCTATGTCGAGGCGTCCAGGTCATCGTAGGCTCGTCCCACGGCTACTTCTAGTTGTGTGTCAGGATTAGGTCTGCAGTCCATTAAGTTTCCAGCCACTCTGTTACAGTTTTGGGATTCCGCATTTTTTGATCCTCCTCGGTCTCTGAATCATAACAGAAATATCTTTTAAAGCAACAAACCTTTTATTGGTGGTCCCTTATAGCCACTACGCGTTTCAACAACTCATATGTTGTCTTCTTCAGGTAATATAAAAGGACCATTAAAACATTGACATTTATACATAAAAAAGCAATCAAAACAGTAGGTGTGTCGCTACTGAAAAATAACCCTATAAACCCTGGACCATATTAATTCCATGGTTATAAAATAGGAAAAACATTATTCACACTAAAAATACACATTAATAATAATAGGAATAATTGAAAATACATTGATAAAAATGACAAACAATGCACACATTAAAAATATAAAATACAAAATAAAATTCATATCAACCATAATATACACATCCGAGTAACTTTTAAGTATACACTTACGTACATACAGCTTTTAGATTAGGATAAGCATCATAGGATGAAAAACAAAAGAAAAACTAATTTTTTAAAAAACAAAAAAAAGCACAAAGTACAAAAATTACTATACTTTCCCTACCGGTATTTCATTACAAATAACCAATAATCCCCTTTACCTCTCAACATTTAGCAACATTATCAAAAGCTTGATTAAGTCCTTCAGGTGTCAATGTACCAAGTTTATATATCCAAAAGCTCTCCTTTTTGATCAATCTTGCTAATGGTTCAGGATCTTTATTATTAATATGACCAATGATTGTTAGGCTCATTTTACTTGGATCCCTCTGATGGATAACATTAAAATGTCTTGAAAGACTATGTAATTGGTATCCTGTTCTTATGTTGTGCCTATGTTTTTTTAATCTTAGGTGCATCTCTTGCACAGTGCGGCCTACATACTGCATCTCTTGCACAGTGCGGCCTACATACTGCATCTCTTGCACAGTGCGGCCTACATACTGCATCTCTTGCACAGTGCAGCCTACATACTGGAGGCCACAAGTGCACTCCACATAAGAAATCTGACAATTTAATTTGTGCTTAATCACAAACGTTTCACCTGTAGTGCTTGAGGTAAAGGTCTTTGCACTCTTTGTGACAATTTGACAGCACAAGCATTTTGATGCCAAGCATGGAAAAGATACCCTCGCATTCTGGTTGACCACCTTCAGTGTAAGCTTCTCCCGTAGGGTATTGCTCGGTGCAATCATATTCCCCAAACATTGATTTTTCCTATAAATGATAACGGGTTTCTGGGGTAAATGTTTAGATGATATAGAGTCCCCTTTTAGTATGAACCAATATTTTTCTAATAGTTTCTGAATAAGTGCTCTAGGTTGGCAAAAAGTGGTCACTAGGCTGCACTTGGACAATTCCAATTTGCCTTTCTTATTCTTTGCCTCCTCTTTTGAAGCTATTGACGCAGCCCCTATACAGGGTTCCTGTGATACAGAGCCAGTCTTCCTGAAAGCATCTTGGAGTAATTTTTTGGGGTAATCCTTCTCAAGGAACTGTGACGCCCATGAACTAGTCAGGGTGTCACAGGGTACTGCACTTCCTTTATCCTTTGGTGCAGGACTCAACCCCCCATGGTTCTGGGATCCTAACTTTTGGTATTGCTCCATCAGCATGCAAATCCTAGTCATACCTCACACCACACCATGGTCAGGCACACCAGTGGGAGGTCTAGCTGGAACAGGACCAGCCGCCTAGGGGTGAGACAGACTGATGGGAGGAGCAGAGTTAGTTGAGTGATGAGCTGGGAGTTGGAGCTCCCTGGGGGAAGTTGGCTAGGTCGCAGACGGTGGTCTGGAACCGAAGGAGTCGGAGACCAGGTCGCAGGGTATTGGAGAAAGGTGCCAGGCTTAGTTTTGGGGAACGGTCGGCACCGGAGTACCTAGTAATCGAACCGTTACCGAGAACGGCGGGGACTGGACCCTAGATCAGGGAGTAGCTTCACGCAACCTGATAATTAACCTGTGGATGATAGTTCCTTTATGGACTTTCCCCAAGAGCTCAGAGATCTAAGGCATCAACACAACGAGGGAGATAGGGCTTTCCAGCTTTTGCGGCCCACTGAGATCACAAGTGTCAGCCATCGAGAGCACACACAGCTTCCCTACTTAACCGTGGGGAGCGGGACCCCGACAGCCTCAAGTGTACCGCCACGGGGCTCGGCCGGCTGCCGAGCCACTCGGATCCGTGCTCGTCGGTGGGTGGCTCGAGCTCTTCCACGGACCCGGGGGTCACGTCGCTCTGAAAGGGGGTTGGCACTACATGTAGGGACTTCGGTGGGGAGGTCCACGGCCGGAGCCGCAGTGGTTTGCAGGGGATTTAAGTTCGTGACGCCACCCACGGGTTGTGGTGAATGGATGGACACCACCTCTGCCATTGACTAGGCTCCCGGGGACGGTGTTGCGCAGCTTGGTGTTGACCTCCTCCGTGGGTAGGGGGGATGATGGTCCCGGGGGCCCGAGGGAGGTGCTGAGGCGAGGGGATGTGACCGCCGAACAATCCCTCCTTGAATGGGGAGGTGCGTTCGGTATCACAGCGACGTCACCGTGACGTCACTAAGCGGCCGTCCAATAGAAGCGGAGGAGCGGAGATGAGCGGAGATGAGCGGGATGTAACATCCCGCCCACCTCTTTCCTTCCGCATTGCCGGTGGAAGCAGGTAAGGAGATGTTCGTCGTTCCTGCGGTGTCACACACAGCGATGTGTGGTGCCGCAGGAACGACAAACAACATCGTACCTGCAGCAGCAACAATATTAAGGAAAGGAGCGACGTGTCAATGATCACCGTTTTTGGACGATTTTGCGATCGTTGATCGTCGCTCCTTGGTGTCACACGCTGCGATGTCGCTACCGGCACTGGATGTGCGTCACTAACAACGTGACCCCAACGATATATCGGTAGCGATGTCGCAGTGTTTAAAGTACCCTTAAGAGTAGGAGGCTAGAAAGTCCAACTTGAGTTTGCCAAAGAACACAGCCACTCGAAAGAGACAGATTTGTCCAAGGTGTTGTGGTCGGACGAATCCAAGTTCAATCTGGTAGTGATGGCAAGCACTATATATACCACCTAACTGGAAAACATAATGATGTAAGGTACCAAACACCTACAGTGAAACATGGTGGTGGCAATGTCATGGTTTGGGACTTCTTTTCTGCATCTGCCTTTGGCCCTCTGAATATGAATGCTACCATGTGCAAGGATATACTGGAGAATGTAATACTGCCACATACTAAAACCAACATAGGCCAGGGCTGGAAATTCTAGCAAGGCAATGATGCTAAGCACACATCCAATTTAGGCAAAAAATATTCACCTGTTGTAATGGCCGAGCCAATCACCTCCTTTACCCCCTATAGAGCAATTCTGGGATGAGTAAAGCGGGCTTTACACGCTACGACATCACTCAAGTGACCTCGTTGGAGTCACGGATTTTGTGACGCACATCCAGTCGCTTTAGCGATGCCGTTGTGTGTGACACCTATGAGCGATTTTGCATTGTCGCAAAAACGTGCAAAATCGCTTATCGGTGACATGGGGGTCCATTCTCAAATATCGTTACTGCAGCAGTAACGAAGTTGTTCATTGTTCCTGCGGCAGCACACATCGCTCCGTGTGACACCGCAGGAACGAGGAACCTCACCTTACCTGCCTCCCGCCCGCAATGCGGATGGAAGGAGGTGGGCGGAATGTTACGTCCCGCTCATCTCCGCCCCTCCGCTTCTATTGGGCGGCGGTTCAGTGATGCTACTGTGACGTCGCTGTGACGCTGAACGAACCGCCCCCTTAGAAAGGAGGCGGATCGCCGGTCACAGCGACGTCGCAGGGAAGGTAAGTTCGTGTGACGGGTCCGGGCGATGTTGTGCAACACGGGCAGCGATTGGCCCGTGTCGCACAACCGATGGGGGCTGGTACGCACACTGGCGATATCGGTACCGATATCGCAGTGTGTAAAGCGGCCTTTAAGGTGACGAGTTGGGGCCCGTACCCATAGCAATAAAGATGAATTGTTTGCAGATTTGTAAATGGAATGGTGCAAGATCCCCCAAAATGTCTTAAATACCCTAGTGGCTTCGATGCCCCATCAGTGTGGAGCAGTAATTAAAGCAAGAGGTTATGCTACAAAATACTAAGTTATGTCAATGTAAATAATGATTAACTCTCTATGTTATAATCAATAAATAGTATATGCAAAACATCTGGCAGTCAAGTTTCTTTTAGAGATTGGAGAGACTCAGGTCAGGAGCGGAGTCAGCAGCAGGGTAAGGAGCAGGGCAACAATTAGGGTCAGGAAAAGGGTCAGGAGCAGGGTATAGAGCAAGGTCATGAGCAGGGTAAAGAGCAAATTCAAGTGCAAGGTCAGGAGCGGGGTCAGCACCAGGGTCAGGAGCAGAGTCAGTAGCATGGTGAGGAACAAGGTCATGAGCAGGGTAAGGAGCAGAGTCCAGTGCAAGGTGAGGAGCTGGGTCAATACCAGGGTCAGGAGTAGGGTCAGCAGCAGGGTCAAGTGCAAGGTCAGGAGCAGGGTCAGGGTCAGGAGCAGGGTCAGCACCAGGGTGAGCCCCAGGGTCAGGAGCAGGGTAAGGAGCAGGATCAAGTGCAAGGTCAGGAGCGGGGTGAGCACCAGGGTCAGTAACAGGGTCAGGAGCAGGGTCAGGACAAGGGTCAGGAGAAGTGTCAGGAGCATGGTGAGGAACAAGGTCATGAGCAGGGTAAGGAGCAGAGTCCAGTGCAAGGAGAGGAGCTGGGTCAGTACCAGGGTCAGGAGTAGGGTCAGCACCAGGGTCAGCCCCAGGGTCAGCAGCAGGGTCAAGTGCAAGGTCAGGAGCAGGGTCAGGGTCAGGAGCAGGGTCAGCACCAGGGTGAGCCCCAGGGTCAGGAGCAGGGTAAGGAGCAGGGTCAAGTGCAAGGTCAGGAGCGGGGTGAGCACCAGGGTCAGTAACAGGGTCAGGAGCAGGGTCAGGACAAGGGTCAGGAGAAGTGTCAGGAGCATGGTGAGGAACAAGGTCATGAGCAGGGTAAGGAGCAGAGTCCAGTGCAAGGTGAGGAACTGGGTCAGTGCCAGGGTCAGGAGTAGGGTCAGCACCAGGGTCAGCAGCAGGGTCAAGTGCAAGGTCAGGAGCAGGGTCAGGGTCAGGAGCAGGGCCAGCACCAGGGTGAGCCCCAGGGTCAGGAGCAGGGTAAGGAGCAGGGTCAAGTGCAAGGTCAGGAGCGGGGTGAGCACCAGGGTCAGTAACAGGGTCAGGAGCAGGGTCAGGACCAGGGTCAGGAGAAGTGTCAGGAGCAGGGTCAAGTGTAAGGTCAGGAGCAAGGTCCGTACAAGCGTCAGTAGCAGGGTCAGCACCAGGGTCAGTAACAGGGTCAGGAGCAGTGTCAGCACCAGGGTCAGTAGCAGGGTCAAGTGTAATGTAAGGTCAGGAGCAGGATTCGCAAAAGGGTCAGTAGCGGGATCAGCACCAGGGTTAGGAGTAGGGTCAGGAGCAGGGTCAGCAGAAGGGTCAAGAACGGGGTCAGGAGCAATGTGACTAGCAGGGTCAGGAGCAGGGTCTGCAGTAGGGTCACGGGCTCACGTCAAGGAAGTTCTTCATCCTCCAGTTAGAATTTTGTAATTGGATTCAGACGGCAACTGGTTCTGCAATGCGGCTATGATTTTAAAAAAACAATTGGTAGAACCCTCCCGAATGAATCCACTGCACTCCATTCGATTCCACTTAAATACCAACCCTGCTGTGGGCTCTGCTCAGCCGTGATGTTGAGGCGCCTTTTGGGTCAAAGACAGAGAAATTGTCATGGAATGTGCCACAGCTGATGAGTACCAGATGGGATTAGGAGGTAGACCCTCTTCCTTGGCCAGGCTACTTGGTCATCCAACAAAGTTGGTTAAGAATATTGAAAGGGTTGTCTAAGATTACTCCAAGATTACAAAAACATAGCTGCTTTCTTTAAAAAAAAAGCAAAAATAAACCCCATAAAACATTGCCACAGCTGTCTGCATGTGTGTAATATTGCAGCTCTGATTCACGTCAATGGAGTTAAGTTGCAATACCCAACAGGTAGGCAGTCGTGGCACTGTTTTTGGAAGAAAACAGCCATATTGGTGTCATCTTGGACAATTCGTTTTAGAAATGTGGAGAACATTCTGCCTAATCTATCATCCTCTACTTCTTCATGTATACTCAGCTCAGTTGAGAGTGCACAACATTGTAATAAAAGGGGATCATAAGAGGTTGTTGGGAGACACCCAACTTTGTTTCATTGGAAGGATATAGACCAGTTCCCAAAGATATTACATTATTATTATTATTATTATTATTATTATTATTATTATTATTATTACCAGATCCCATTGAGTACTAATGTCTCTGTACAGCTTTGTATGGTAAATTTTATTTAGTTCACTGATCTGTATACCACATAATTGATCAAGAGGCACCATGTAGTGGAAGCCATGGGAGATGATTTACTGCCACCCTATTTATTGGAAGCTACATCTGTTCTTATAATTGCCTCAATACTTCATGCTTAGTAGAGTTTCATAGGCTACTGTATTGGTGTATAAATAGTTATTTTATTAAAAAAAAAACCTGCAACTATATCAGAAACTCTAATATTTTAACCAGATTCTAATTCCAATAAAATGTTTTTAACCTTGTTTAAACTAATAAATAATAATTAAAACCCACATTGGCTCTGCCGTATTTTTGATGACTAGCCAAAGTAAAGCAGACAGCTGGGGGCTGGTATTATCAGGCTGGGAAGGTCCATGGATATTTGGCCCTTCTCAACCTAAAAATGGCAGCCCGCAGCCACCCCCAGAAACCCCAGAAGTGGTGCATCCATTAAAAAAGAGAAAAATAAAGATAAGAGACTGTCCCTCTTTCATAAATTTATCTCAAAACAAAAAAGGAGCTCTTATGTAGTCCATGCCATTCTTATGACGTTCCCTGAATCAATAGTCCATAACTAGTGGAACGTAGGTTCTGAGAACGAAGCTTCATAGGTTTTCACAGCTCTTATTCCCATACAGGCTGCTCTTCGTGTGACCCGGCCGCCCGTTACTGATGTCACCGGTCATATGACATTCTGGGTCGGATGCTGACCTTTGTGTGACCTGGTGATGACCAGTAACGTAACTGTCATCATCACCGCTTGTCGCAGCCGCCGGGTTTCGCAGAGCACAACCTGACTAAGAATGACTGCTGTAAAAACCTATGAAGCTTTATTCTCACAACGAGGTTCCAAAGGTTTTGGACTACAGATTTGGGGACGTTGTGGAAATGCCATGGACTATACCAGAGTTGCAGGGTTTTTTTGTTTTCAAATAATTTGGTGAAAGAGGGATACTCGTCTTTATTTCTCTCCTTATATGTGTTTCACGTACATTGAAATCCATAGACTACTTTGGACCTGCATGATCTTTTCTTTTTGTGTTTTTTTTTCTTTTTTTTAATAAATTGGTGAACCAGGGAAACAGTTGGGTAGTGTTTTTTTAACTTAATTTTTGGTGCGTTTTTTTTCTCTTTATACTAACTGGCTTGATGCAGCGGACACCACACAGCTGACATCAACCCCAAAAGTATTACCTAAATTGCCACAGCTTCAAGGCAATCTGGAGGAGCAGGAATAACCACCTGAATTGGCACACCTAATGTGATGCACTACTTCTGGGATGACTGATATTTTTAGGCGGGGAAACACCAAATAACCATGGACCTTCCCAGCCTGATAATACTAGCTACCAGCTGTCTGCTTTACTTTCGCTGGTTATCAAAAATGGGGGAACCCTATGCTGTTATTTTAAAAGTATTTATTGTTTTATATTAAACTAGGCTAAAGACCCTTCAGTACCACATGAAAGACACTAAAGGGTGCAAGTTTATAATATGTAGGGGGTTTGTGAAATGATATAGCTGAGGGATATCTACCTATTCTATCTATATAATATCGTTGTCATCTATCTATCTGTAGCTTTGTCTATTTTTTTCCTTGGAGATGTGGGCGTAAATACCCACACACATAGATACCACACACATAGTCCATGTGCCATCCGATTTTTTTCTCACACCAATTGACTTCAATTGGCAAGACTCGTCCAATATACGTGGTTAATCACTGCATGCTGCCATTTTTTTTCCTAAATTTGATTAGAGCTGAGGAAAATCTCTGAGATTTGACCTGTATTATGGACTAACATTGGCCAGACAGTAGTATGATGTTTGTCCTCCTATTATACGCCAATGTGAGCATACCCTAAGGGTTGCACTGGCCGAGGTGTCTTGCTTGGACACTAGACACCAGTAAAATGGCTTACTCAGAGTGTTCCTTGTTAGCCTCGGCAGGTGTATCCCTCTTTGGCCACATACTTCTAGATGACACAACAATCCAGAAACCAAGAATGTGACAAGTAAGGAGCCGGCCCACTTTACAGAAATAAACTCGATTTATCCTTACTTTCAGACATTTGTATGGGGGTGGACTAATGGACTATGCCCTGAAGGCACAGACCACATTGTACTGTAGTAGTGTCAACTGTGTCATGTGTCTATATACAGTATATATTGTGTATATGATGCATAGAGTATAAGTGTGGCCATCTAGTGGCTTGTTCTTGGTAGTGCTCTTGATGTAAATATTAGAATCTGCTTGGCAACAGGATGACTATAGGAAGGAAACAGTTAAGCTGTGGGAATAGCCCACAAGGGGAGAAGCTAGTCGCAGGCAACAGGTTGACTCCATTTTAGATCATTAATGACTGATTAGTGAATAGATCAGAATTTGCAGGTTGTTCAATACCTTGGACTGTACTTAAGTGCGAATCATTCCAAAAAGTAGCCTACCCACAGAGAGATAGCGTAAACCCTAAAAAAATCAGCCAGACACTTGTATGTGTGGCCCCTGAACCAAGTTTGTGTCAGAAACCGACGACTTCTACCACAGAAAGGTCTGATGGAGGATGCATAGCATAGGCCTGAGGGAACAAGCCGCTACTGTAATTAACAGTAGACGAGCAGAGTCCAGTCAGCAGTTGTACCACTAGTGAGTAGGCCTCTGTGGGTGGGACGCCAATCTTGAGCCGATAGGGTACTGGATGGCTCCGATGTGTGGGACCGAGATGCCAGCCTGGGTGGAGGAGTATGAACCTATAATGTGAGAGAGGCTCTTGCCAGAGGTTACAAAAGAAAATTATGTGTGTCATGCTGTGATAATAGCTCCTAAATTAGTGATTGTGCTTGTGGACCTTCTGTCGGCCAGGCCCCTGATCCACCCCTACAGAGGAGAACAGCTAGCTGATGGCAGTAGTCCACCATCCTACTCGGAACCTTCAGAGGTGTCTGTGAGTGTAAGGTGCTGCTTAGCTATGACTGTGAGTAACCCCTTATACCCTTCCTGTCCGTATTGGCAAGAGTCACCGAGGCTTGGACAGGAGTTACCGGATGATGTCCCCCACTGTAGTGACTGTATGTGTACTCAGTACTCGTAACTAGTGATGAGCGGGCACTACCATGCTCGGGTGCTCAGTACTCGTAACTAGTGATGAGCGGGCACTACCATGCTCGGGTGCTCGGTACCCGTATCTAGTGAAGAGCGAGCACTACCATGCGCGGGTGTCAATACTCGTAACTAGTAATGAGCAGGCACTACTGTGCCGCCCCGTGCTCGGCAGCAGTCGAGCCGCTCAGATCCGGACCTTCAGTAGGTGGCTCGAGGTTGGCCTGCAAGTTCTCGGCCTTGTCTTTTTTTTTAAATGGGGTAAAACTGAAACGGGGATCAACAAAGTCCCAACGGGGACGGGCAGGATGGTAGCCGGGAACCGCTACCTATTCAACATCTTTAAATAGCAATCTCGTGGCGCAGCTGCCGTTGCTGCCACTCCCAGTACAGAGCATCGGCTGCCTGCTCTGGGTCAGCC
Source organism: Anomaloglossus baeobatrachus (assembly GCF_048569485.1). NCBI lineage: Eukaryota > Metazoa > Chordata > Amphibia > Anura > Aromobatidae > Anomaloglossus > Anomaloglossus baeobatrachus. Next base: position 39,874,987 of record NC_134356.1, on the reverse strand, counting down.
TGTGCGAGGGACGGGCCCAGCCGGAGTCCCTCCGTGCCGGCTACGACCGGCATCTTCGGTAATGAGGGACCCTGCTGTGACGTGGCCTGCTCTGCCGCTTGGCAGCTACATCCCCACCATGCCTCAGCCAAGGCCGGGTGTCTGGGAGCGGTCAACGTGACTTGCGGTGCTGGCTTCTGGTCGAGGATCGCCTCCACTGTGGCCGGGCGGACTACCGGGGCCGTAGTCATCTCCGTCGCGGCCATGCTCGGGACCAAGTGAGATGTCATCAGCGGTGCGGCCGGGATGGAAGCTGAGACGGGTGCCAGGATGGTGAATAAGGTAAGGCCCGGGGGTCCCAGATCTGGCCTCCCTCCCACAGACGCTGCGGGCTCCGCTACCGGTGACAGGGGTAACGGGTCGGTCGGGGCATTGGTCGCGGGCATGGGCAGTGAGGGAGGTGGTGTGATGGATGGCAGCAGGCCGGGCCCCTCAGCCTGGCAGGCCGGTTCCTGGGGAACATAGGGGCATGGGTCACTGCTTACCTGCTCCTTTGAGACCACCTCCACTTCGCATACCCGAACGGTTGCGACCAGGCCCTTCATCTCCGACATCCACTCCGCCAACATGGAGTGGACCTTGGCCTGGAACTTCTGACACATGTTGCCGCTGGGTCCAGGAACGTGTGTCTGCAGAGTCCTGGCGTCCCTGCACTTATCAGCCGCGGCTACATCAGCTCTTCCCGCTTCTCCCCTTGGTCTTTTCGCTGCACTCCTCTCTCCGGCCGGTAAGTTTCGTTTTTCGACTTCAGGGTCTGCTTTACGGCCGTGTTCCCAGGCAACGGGGCTTCAGTTCTCGCGCTCTTTTCGTGGGGAAGAAGACTCTGGCGGGAATCTTCGCGCCAAAAGATGGCGGCAAGATGGCAGATTCTGAAAATTTCACAACGGATCACCGCTGTCTTCATTTCAAGGCGCACTTCAACAAGGTAAGTGGATGGGTAAGTATCCTGTTCATGACGCCAGAAATCGAGGTGTGCCGCCCCGTGCTCGGCAGCAGCCGAGCCGCTCGGATCCGGACCTTCAGTGGGTGGCTGGAGGGTCTCCGGACCTTGGGGTTCTGTGGTCACGTTGATCAAAAGGAGTTTGGTGATTTGGGGACATAGGTGTACGGCCGGAGCCGTGTTTGAGTTTGTGACGCCACCCACGGGATGTGGTGAAGGTGGACACCACCGCTGCAGTTATGGGGCACCCGGGGAGATGTTATGCAGCAAGTTTTTAACCCCTCCGTGGGCAGGGATGGTGGCCCCGGGACCCGTTGGGGGTGTTTGGCGATGCAAGGAGATGGGCGGCCGGAGGGTACTGATGTGCTCACTATTAGTAAACACACAAGACTCTGGTAAACCAAGGTGATGGTGGTCGGTGCCCGCAGCTGGCTGCAGTCTGGTCCCCCACCCGGTTGGTGGTCTCTGCCTTTCTCCTGCACCTGTTTGTGATGGTGGACTACCTGCGCTTGCAACTTCAGGAGTCCGCTCCCCGTCTTGTGGTTGCCTGAGGAGCCCTTTGCCCGCAGATACTGGCTCGTAGGATCTCTCTGCCGTGGCTTTCTATCCCCGTCATTGGGCTGTTGCCTTCAGTCGGGACTTTGGGTGGGACAGGCCCTATAGTCCTGGCCGCAATCAGTTAAATAGCTAGCCCCCAGTAGCTTCTGGACCTAGCTTCAATGTCTGAGTACCCCCCTTTGTGCTCCGGTTTCCGAGTCGGTTCCCCGGGTCGGTACCGGCAGGCCACTACCCTGTCCCGGTCCACCTCGGTTCCACCGAGCTGTCTTCCCGTCTCCTGCAAACAGAGGCCGCTGTCTGCCTCCTAGCCAGCAGTACCAGGGCTCCTACCCTGGCACCGGTTCAGTTTACTTCAGGCCTGTCACACACAGGCCTGACCTCCACTTCCGCTCAACACTCAAACTGATCTGAACTTTCCCGCCTCAGTCTGTCTGAGACTCCTCGGTGGGCGTCTTCCAACTGCCTGGTTCCGCCCCCTGGTGTGTCCATCAAGCATTGAGGTGGGTGACTAGGGTTTTAATGTTTGGCTGCTGTTACCTTGTTAGGGGACTGGTGTAGTGCAGGGCCCTATCTGTGACTACCTGGCCCGGCCAGGGCGTCACACTACCATGCTCGGTTGCTCGTAACTAGTGATGAGCGGGCATTTGACTCGCCCACCCCAGGGCTATGGGACACCCGGTGCTGAGCCGGACTAGTCCGGGGGTCGTCAGTGGTGGCGGGGCCCGGCTCCGTGGCCCTGGTGGGTGTCAATTATTATGGCTGGTGACTTGGGAGTAATTAAAGTCTTTATTTCGTGACGCCACCTGTGGTTTGCGGCTTTTAAGCCGCCGCTGCTGTGTGAGGCCTCCGGGGTGATGATATGGCAGCAATGGTGGTACTGCTCCCCACAGGTGGAGCGGTGCCCCGGGGACACTGTTGGTGCTCGTGAAAGTCTATGGTGTTGTGTGGATAACACGGTGCAGGGCCGACAGGCAATGAAAGAAACAGGCACAAACAACAGTCTCTTTACCTTCTCCTCTTTTACTTCAAGAACAGTCCAGTCCTGGGAGACCGTCACAAGTGGTGAAGGGGATCCGGTCGGCCTGGAAGTACTTGGGGTGATCTTTTTGGCCAGCTGAGTATGAGGCCTACTCCTGTTCTTTTCTTTACTATTATAGGACCCTGCTCTCTGGTTTTAGCAATGGCCCTCTTGCTGCTGGGACCGGTGGTACGTCCCTTTCCCTCTGTGGTAGGCTGCGCAGGCCCTCTCTGGTGCTTCTCTGCTGGAGTCCACACCGGGCCCTGATGATGCAGCTGTACCTTTGGGCTGTTTATGGGCCAGGTGCTTGCAGCTCTCCTGCCCTTCGGATTCGGCTACCAGGGAGTATTTTAGGCCCTGGTGGCCACAGACTCCGATGTCCGAGTCTCGTCTCTGCCTCTCTGCTACTCCTGCTTCCCTGGGCCAAGCTGCTCCAGCTCTAGGCCCCAGATCCACAGGACAGCACACTCTGCGTCTGCTTGCTATCACTTCTCTCTACAGACTGAACACCACTTCCTCCCTCAGGTCAGACTTAAGTAATGCTCCCTGGAATTCCAGGTTCAGAGCTCCCCCTGCTGGCCGGAGGGAGAACTGCGTTGGATGTTAAACTTACTGGCCAATAGATCTCCCAATTACCTCCAGGCTCAGCATTAACCCTTAGGGAGGGCAATGCTGTTGTAGCGACCAGGTCCTGGGGCGCCACACACTACCATGCTCTGGTGCTCTATACTCGTAACTAGTGATGAGTGGGCACTACCATGCTCGGGTACTCTGTACTCGTAACTAGTGATGAGCAGGCACTACCATGCTCAGGTGCTCAGTACTCGTAACTGGTGATGAGCGGGCACTACCATGCTCGGGTGCTCGGTGCCCGGAACTAGTGATGAGTGGGCACTACCATGCTCTGGTGCTCAGTACTCGTAGTAGCTAGTGAGGAGCGGGCACTTCCATGCTCAGATGCTTGGTACTCGTAACCAACAGTTGGGCGCTCGGATGGGAACGAATCGAGTAACTGAGTATAATAGAAGTCAATAGGAGTACAGAGCACCCGAACATGGTATCGCTCACTCATCACTATAGCCCACCTCTCCAGTATACCTGTATGCATTTTGATAGGTAGGAGAGCAAAGAGATGAAGACCCTCCTTTACTTCTTATGGTCTATCTTGGGACCATTTGAAGAGCTGTAGAGAATCCTGTTTTTTGTTGCTGAAGTCCAACAATACAAATCAGATCTGTCCATCACTGACCTCTTCCGGAATCCAAAGAAATAGATTAATAGGGAAGTGTTTTTTTGTAATATTTCTTCCTTTGAATGGATAGCTATTGACAAAATTTCGCTATTTCTTTGGCTCAACTAATGGTTAGAACATTCTGATGGCTTAAAGGGATTTTCCAGAATTTATACTGTATGTTGATGAGATCTATCCTTAAAATAGGATAGAACAGACACTTTACCGGAGCGTAACGTAAAGGGCTGCAGAAGTAGCCATCATCGATGGACCCTGGACTCTAAGGGAAGACACCATGGAAGGTTGGGGCCCTGTTACCCATTTTTCTATGCGGCAATTTACACCTCTCAGTATATAGTAATGAGCTCCTCACAGAGATATATTCTAAATTTGATAATGGCCTCTTTACTGGCCACAAGAGGGGAATATACGCATTTATTTGTTGGTTTTTCTCCCCCCTCTTTCCTCTTGACACAATCTGCATTGTAAAAATGTAGTGATTTAATGTAACCTGCAAAATCCACTTAACTAATTTAATCCAGAAACAATGCCAACAAGGCACTTCTGTAATAACCTCCTGCTCAGATCGGCTCCTGCCAACAGGCAATAAGTACTCGCCGCTGGATCAATACGAAAAAAGAAAATGGATTTGGTTGGTGACAGCAAAACCCTACAGGTATCTGAGAGCTTTTATATTCACTCGAGGTTGGATTAAGCCCCATATCTGTAAAATGCTCTACAACAGGTGGTATGGAGGAGCGCCGCGCAATAATCCGGTGATGAGAAGGTGCAATGGGGATGTCATTAATATTAATAATTTATGAAGTTTCCACATACATACGTCACATTTAAGGGGCAGGGGCGGGCATACCATTGGCACAACCTGTGCCCAAAAGGAAAGAGGGCCCAGCACAAGGGAAGTAAGAATCACGGCTGCGGAGGGTGCAACCAAGACCTGAGGTGGAGGAGGCCCACCAGTCCCAGTGTGACGCCCTGGGCAAGCGAGGGGTCACAGGTCATGACACCACCACACCCTACACCCCGGATAGGTACACCAAAGCTACACAAAAATCCTTGTTGCCTTCCTCCAGGGGCTGATGTCCACACCAGGGGGTGGGCCAGGCGGTTGGCTCCGCCCATCGAGGAGTTCACAGCCCTGGAGGCGGGAGAACCAGGCAGATCAGGGTAGATAGAGTTTGGAAGTGAAAGTGAGAGGAAGCAAGTTAGAGTTTAGTGAGATCAGTTTAGGGAGAGTGTGAAGTAGGAGTGAAGTGGTAAAGGAGCAAGAGAGAGGAGTAAAGGTGGAAGAGAAAGTGACAGTTGAGTAAGCCTGAAGTTGGTCCGGGTGTGTGCCCCGGACTGAGACAGCAAGGTCAGCAGACGGCGGTGACCGTCTGCAGGAGAGGCTGCTTGGAGGTTGCTGAAAGGACCGTGGACGGGTGGTGGCCCGGCGGTACCGGAGCGGTATACGAAGAGAAGCCAGCACCATTGGCAGGGGCCTTTTGGATCCCGGCAAGGCTAGGAGTCACCGTGAATTTGCCAAATCCGTCAGTGAAGGGGACCTCTGGGTCTCCCAACAACCAAGCCCCGATTGAAGGCAACAGTCCAACCGTTAGAGAGAGACACCGCCACCGCCAAGGCACCAGTTTCTCAGGGCCAGCGCCTGCGGGCAAAGAGGGGCTCCTCCGGCCCATATCCAAGCCGGGAAGCGGGTTACCGGTGGGAACCCATCGCTACCAACATAGACTTAGGTGCAGGAAAAGGGACCGTCACCGTCAACTACCGGGGAAAAGCAACAGCAGCCGTCCGTGGGAACCGTCTTTCCAGCCGTGTGTTTTACCGAGAACTGTGTCCCCGTCTCAGGCTGAGTGAGTACCACAGTGCCGTGAGGCACAGCGCTGCCCCCGCGTCCCTGCACCCCACCAAGCCCTGCACCGGCCCGCCATCCCTCATTCCCCAACTCATCACTGGGCCCCGGGACAACCAACCCCTACCGACGGAGGGGAGAACTAACAACTCAGCTGCTCCCTGTCACCGTTCCCGGGATCCCCATACAGAGCAGCGGTGGTGTCCACACAATCACCACAACCGTGGGTGGCGTCACGGACAATAAATCCCCAAAACCAATCCCCTTTTCACTCACGGGCGAGGAGCGCCGCTCGAGTCCCTGGGATCCAGCCCATTGCTCGAGCCACCGAGCAGCAGCGGCCGCAGCAGCAGCAGCAGCCGGACCCGAGCAGTGGGAGAGCGCAGCGTCCCCTCCTCCGCCCGCGAAACCAGCGCCTACTTCAGCTGGAGGTACGTCCAAGGTGTGGTTTTATGTTCCCAAAAGTTTGGCAAGAAAATAGGTCTGTTGTGGGGAAAGTTGAAAAGTTATTGTTTTTCGATGACCGGAAGGAAAAAGCGAGCGGGATTTAGAGGGGTAGTATTTTGGAGACCTCTGTCAGTGGACAAACAAGTAACTCCACAGGAAAACTCTTAAGGGGGCTTTACATGCTACGATATCGTTAATGTTTGGTCGCCGGGGTCAGGTTGTTAGTGACGCACATCCGGCATCATTAACGATATCGCAGCGTGTAATACTTACCAGCGACCATAGGCGACCTCAAAAATGGTGAAAATCGTTCACCATGGAGAGGTCGTCCCAAACTCAAAACTCGGTTAGGGTTGTTTAGCGTTGTGGTTCATCGCTCATGCAGCTGCACACATCGCTATGTGTGACACCGCATGAGCGAGGACCGTCTCCTTACCTGCCGCCGGCCCCAATGAGGAAGGAAGGAGGTGGGCGGGATGTTACGTCCTGCTCATCTCCGCCCCTCTGCTTTGATTGGCCGGCTGCTTAGTGACGTTGCGGTGACGTCGCTGTGATGCCGAACGTCCCTCCCCCTTGAAGGAGGGATTGTTCGGCAGTCACAGCGACGACGACGACCATGTAAGTATGTGTGACGCTGCGTAGCGATAATGTTCGCTACGGCAGCAATCACAAACAATCAGGGGGCGGGTACTTACACGGTCGCTATCGCTAGAAATTGCTAACGATATCGCTATCGTGTAAAGCCCCCTTTAGTCTGGTGGACCATCTATACAATATATGTGAAAGAGAGTATGGACGCCGGGCCTTGGGGACTCCGCACTCCTTTGCCAGAGAGAGTCATTGTGTGTATGACTTTGGGCAGGGTGTGCGACACATAAGGTTGGTGTCCATCACAGTAGACAAACACTCTTGGCAGACCAAAACTGGAACAGTTTATTCTTTCCACCACTATGACATACATGGCCTCACGCCTGACAGTTCTGCGGTTTCTGTTTTTTTGGCGTACTCTTACACGACCTATCCCTGCTACCTTGGATCTCATCTGAAGCTGCCGAGCACCAGTGTCTCCATTCCTTTATGCTTCTTCTCATCACTGTCCACTGCTGGACTCTGACGGCTGTCTAGTTGCACTACTTCCTTGAGCCTTCCGGGGTGAGCCGTAGGCTCCAGACCTTTAAGAGGTTACCTCAGGGTTCCCTGACTGGCTCCTGACACCGTGTCACGTCTTTACTTCTCCAACCCTTCTGCAGAACTCGTCGCTGAAAGGCCCGTCTCTCTAACCAACCTACCTAGGTCCAACCGTAGAAGCGCCATATGTTGGATTGAGGGTTTGAGCCACAGAACTGAGGTTTATTTGTCATACCGGACCAAAGAAAATGAGATCCATGAATGTTTTTGCTGCCAAGTTGGTCCATCTGATCTCTGAAGGTCTAAGCAGTGGGAAAACCTTGGATATTTGAGGGATTCTACTAATAAAGAGGCAAAGTACACCTCATACTACCATATTTAAAAAATAATAGTAACATAGTGGTATTTAAATTATAGAACATTATTATTATTATTATTATTATTATTATTATTATTAACAATAATAATAATAATAATAATATAATATACACTGGAGATCAAAATTAGAGAACAATGTATGATCAGTTTCTTTTTTTCAGAAATAATGTAATCTACATTGATCACCAAGGGGTACACCATGCCACTAGCTCAGGGTTTTACAAAAGATCCAAAGTTTATCAGCATAAACCCTTTGTTTTGCCCAAAACGTGATGATGATAATTCGAGAACAGCAATGACTGTAGCACAGAGAAGGATTGTAAGAAAATTTTCTGGAGGTAACAACAGTCACCAATCAGTAGGACGTGCTCCGGCTGTCGCTGTGAATGTCTTCAGCACATCTGCAGCCACAGGACATCACTAGTCTCTCACACTGCTCAGGTGTGATTTTGGTCCACTCTTCGTCCAGTCTCTTCCACAGTTCTTTGACTGTTGTGGGTTTGTTGGCCATAACTTTGTCACCAAGGATTTTCCAGAGGTTTTCTATTGGGTTTAGATCAGGACTCTGGGCTGTGGCCATTTCATTGTTTCAATGTTTTCTGTTTCTAGGAACTGCTTCCAAGTTCTGCTGTGTGACAGGAGCATTGTCCTGCATGAAAATTGCTACTGATTGGGTGATGAATGCAAGTAAGGAGCCACGTGTTGTTGCAGGAAGTTCTGATCCACACTTGTATTCACTCTGCCATGTAGCTGTATGAGAGGTCCAACTTCTGCTGCAGAAAACATTCCCCAAACCATGACACTTCCTTCACCACCTTTCATTGACTTTTTAACACACTTTGGGTTCGGTCTTTCCCCAGTTTGTCGACGAACATAATGTTTCCCATCAGACCTAAATGAACTAAACTTGCTTTTATCACTAAAATGAACTGTGGCCACTTCTCCTCTGTCCACACAACATGCTCCTCACCAAAGGTGAGTCTAGCCTTCTGATTTTTTCTGCTAATGAAAGGTTTGGTCACTGCAGAGTGGGCTTTAAGTCCAAATGCTCTTAAACGTTGTGACACTGTATGACGAGACAGATCCTTACCCTGTTCAGTGCTGAACTGGCGAGCAATTCCAGCTGCTGTGGTGAAACGATTACCCATGGAGATTCTCTGCATTATCCTTTTGTCTCTTACATTTGTTTTTCGAGGGTGACCAGCCTTCTTGGGGGACTTGAAAGAGTTTGTGATGTTGTAAAGATGTAATATTCTCAAAATCACAGACTTGGAACGACCAACTTCTCTTGCTATGGTTGATAGGGTCACCCCTTTGGCCTTCATCTGGACAACCTGCTGCCGGAGGGTCACCCCTTTGGCCTTCATCTGGACAACCTGCTGCCGGAGGGTTTCAGTCACCATTTTTGCACAGTCAGTGCAATCTGGAAAGTTAGGTAGGGTTTGTCAGATAATTAAGGAAATTAGTAGCAGGTGCCAGATTAACACCAATAACTTGCAGGTATCTGAAAGTGTTCTCTAATTTTGATCAGTGTTCTCTTTCATTGATCTCATTTCTATTTTTATTATGTGCGTTGGAATAAATTCAATTTCTGAAATAAGCGGAAACTACTGCGAGTTTCCTCATATTAGGATATAATCACACAGGACAACACAATGACCGCAACATCAAGGAAATTGTGTGTTGGTTTCTAATTTTGATCTCCAGTGTATTGCAGTATTTAAATTATAGAACATAAATAATAATGTTATTATTGTTGTTATTATTATTATTATTATTATTTATTTTTTTAATAATATGAATAATAACATATAGCGGTATTTGAATTATAGAACATAAAAAATAATAGCAATCATAATAATAATAACTATTATTATTATCAACTATTATTATTATTATTATTATTATTATTATTATTATTATTATTATTATTATTATTATTATTATTATTATTATTGATAATAATACCATACAGCGGTATTTGAATTATAGAATATTAATAATTATTATTATTGTTAATAATAATACAAATAATAATAATAATACTAATAATAATAAGAAGAATACCATATAGCGGTATTTGAATTATAGAACATGAATAATAATAATAATAATAATAATAATAATAGTAATAATAATAATACCATATAGCTGTAGTTGAATTATAGAACATAAATAATAATAATAATAATAATAATAATAATAATACCATATAGCTGTAGTTGAATTATAGAACATGAATAATAATAATAATAATAATACCATATAGCTGTAGTTGAATTATAGAACATGAATATTATTATTATTATTATTATTATTATTATTATTATTATTATTCATGTTCTATAATTCAACTACACCTATATGGTATTATTATTATTATTATTATTATTATTATTATTATTATTATTCATGCTCTATAATTCAACTACAGCTATATGGTATTATTATTATTATTATTATTATTATTATTATTATTATTATTCATGTTCTATAATTCAACTGCCACTATATGGTATTATTATTATTATTATTATTATTATTATTATTATTCATGCTCTATAATTCAACTACCGCTATATGGTATTAGTATTATTATTACTATTATTATTATTATTATTATTATTATTATTATTATTATTATTATTATTATTATTATTATTATTATTATTCATGTTCTATAATTCAACTACCGCCATATGGTATTATTATTATTATTATTATTATTATTATTATTATTATTATTATTCATGTTCTATAATTCAACTACCGCTATATGGTATTAGTATTATTATTATTACTATTATTATTATTATTATTATTATTATTATTATTATTATTATTCATGTTCTATAATTCAACTACCGCCATATGGTATTATTATTATTATTATTATTATTATTATTATTATTATTATTATTATTATTATTATTCATGTTCTATAATTCAACTACAGCTATATGGTATTATTATCATTATTAATAATACCATATAGCGGTAGTTGAATTATGGAACATATCATTTAGAACGATGCATCTTTAAAAAAAAAAAAAAAGGCACAGCTTGTTTTTGAGATGGAGCAGACGCTACTCATTACATTAATTTTAAGAATGTGTCTGTTCTGTTTAGCTCTTCTGTATTCTTGCCTTGTTATATCATGTTCTAGCGTGCAGCTCCTAAGGGAAAGTGACATGTGCCAGGGGTATACAGGGGGGAGAGCAATTAAATTTGGTTTTAATAGAGGAACTGAATGCATTAACCTAAAAAAAAAAAAGACCTGCTATCATCCTCGGCGTCACAGCGCTGACTGCTAACTTTATTTTCTAATCCTATAAAATATTTAATGTATTTTTATGTTCCTTGATTAAAAGGCAGAAAATGACCATTTGAAGTTCTTAAAGGAAAAATTTAATCTTAAAGGAGAAGTGCGCTAACAAGGACAATTATTTCCGAGCTATCTGGAGCATTAAAGTGCTTGTTTGATCTTCATTCTTCAGGAGCACGCCTCTCCCTAGCCTCAGAGTTTCCTGCGAGCAATGTGCTCCACTCCTTCTACCCTATAACCTGCTGCCTGAAAATTGGGCAGTATTTTCAATATGGTAGTGCCCTGTAACCGTCAAGGTAAAGGGTTAACCTCGACTGGCGTGTGACATAGTCAACAAACCGAGTCATTTCCCGCTAGACGCACAAGGCTTTACTCCAGTCAATATGGGACCCCTATTGAGACTGGACATATGTCTGGTCAGCTGACACCAACAGCAGCGGTTCACCACCCACGCAGCTGAAGCTGAAGACCACACACCCAGCCAGGGGTTTCATGTTACCAGCCATGGTGTCCAGAGTCAATCCCTCGCCCTTGACGACTGCCCCACTACACTCTACAGTGAATGGGGCCTCATAGCTAGAGAAGAACGAACCTGTGGAAGTTCAGTTCTGTGGTTGCAAGGAAACCGACCCTCCATAGGTTCAGTTTTGACCCGAACCCCAATGGAGGTCACTAATTGGGTGTTTGGATCTCCGCCCACAGGCAGCCAGCCATAAACAGAACTCTTCCGGGGAAGGGCAGGCGGGGTTTTTTTTTTTTTTGGTGCACACTACATCCGATCACGCCGTTGTTACCCCCAGTGTGCGCCATTCAAACACTGCAAGTGACTCATACCGAGCGTACCCGCACACAGCGATGGTCGCGAGAGTGGTCAGCATATGTAAAGAATTCAAACGCCGAACCCGAACTTGGGATCAGTCATCTCTACTCATAACCCTCCACACAGTATGGGACTCACACAGCCTTCCACACACAATTTAGGAGCCCCCTCACTTAGTATGGGAACCCCACAACCTCACCTCTCAGTATAATGACCCCTCACTTAATATAATGGCCCCCACAGCTCCCCACATAGTATGATGGTGCCACAGCCCCTGACTCTGTATTGGAGCCCTTATAGCCCCCACATAGAATGAGTACACCCATCAGTATGAGGGCCCTCACTCAGTATGGGGGCATTCACAGTTTCCAATGCAATATTAGGGTCGATACAGTCCCCTATAGCCTCTCACATAGTATGATGGCATCCACCAGTCTCCTCACTCAGTAATGTATCCCTCACCTGCCCCCCACACTCAGTATTAAGGTTCCCACCATCTCCCCATTCAGTATGATGGACCCATCAATTACTGACATAAAAAAACACTGACTTAGGGCCCCATAGCAGTTGAGAGGGCTGTCACTATGGATGGTATTCCTTCTTTTCCATCTGTCTGGCTATCTATCTATCTATCCCTCTATCTATCTATCTATCTATCTATCTATCTATCTATCCATCCATCTATCTATCTATCTATCTATCTATCTATCCCTCTATCTATCTATCTATCTATCTATCCCTCTATCTATCTATCCCTCTATCTATCATCTATCCCTCTATCTATCTATCTATCCCTCTATCTATCTATCTATCTATCTATCTATCTATCTATCCCTCTATCTATCTATCTATCTATCCCTCTATCTATCTATCTATCTATCTATCCCTCTATCTATCTATCTATCCCTCTATCTATCTATCTATCTATCTATCCCTCTATCTATCTATCTATCATCTATATGTCTATCTATCTATCCATCCATCCATCTATCTATCTATCTATCCTTCTATTTATCTATCCCTCAATCTATCATCTATCCCTCTATCTATCTATCTATCTATCCCTATATCTATCTATCTATCTATCTATCTATCATCTATCCCTATATCTATCCCTCTATCTATCCATCTATCCCTCTATCTATCCCTCTATCTATCTATCCCTCTATCTATCTATCCCTCTATATATCTCTCTATCTATCATCTATCCCTCTATCTATCCCTCTATCTATCTATCTATCTATCTATCTATCCCTCTATCTATCTATCTATCCCTCTATCTATCCCTCTATCTATCATCTATCCCTCTATCTATCTATCTATCCCTCTATCTATCCCTCTATCTATCTATCTATCCCTCTATCTATCCCTCTATCTATCCCTCTATCTATCATCTATCCCTCTATCTATCTATCTATCCCTCTATCTATCCCTCTATCTATCTATCTATCCCTCTATCTATCCCTCTATCTATCCCTCTATCTATCTATCTATCTATCCCTCTATCTATCTATCTATCTATCTATCTATCTATCTATCTATCCCTCTATCAAAAATCAAAAATCAAATAAGCTTTATTGGCAGGACCAAATACAAATTAGTTTTGCCAAAGCAAGTGTACATTAGGGACTGGGGCTGTGGGGATGGTGGGTGGGGACTGTGGGGGCTCTTCTAGGATGGGGGCTATGGAAGTCCATGGCTTATGATGGGGCATATCCACGGTGGGGACTGTAGTAACGGTGGATGGAGCATATCCAGGGTGGGGATTGGGGGGGCCACATCTGGGATGGGGGGCTATGGAAGTCCATGACTTATCATAGTTCTCTTTCTCGGAGTCTATGACATTCGCTCACATACCGCGCTGCTATCTCCACTGCGCTCTCTTCTTCCCCCAGCAGGATATATATTTTCTCTTCCTCCTTCATGGAGCTGAAATCCGGGAAGAGATGGGAGAGTCTCCTGAAGTGAGTGTCCCTCACTGCTGAGTACTTGGTGCAGTGTAGCAGGAAGTGGGTTTCATCCTCCAGGGCCTCCAGGTCACAGTGTTGGCACAGTCTGTCCTCCCTGGGCTTGTAGCTCTGCTTGTGTCGGCCGGATTCGATGGCTAGACTTTCCAACATTGTCCCTAGACGAAGATGGCTCCTGCAAAGAAAGGAGGCGAGAAGAAGAAGGGCCGCTCCGCCATCAATGAGGTGGTCACTAGGGAATACACCATCAACATTCACAAGCGGATCCATGACATTGGCTTCAAGAAGCGCGCTCCCCGGGCTCTAAAGGCCCTCTATCTATCTATTATCTATCTATCCCTCTACCTATCTATCTATCTATCTATCTATCAATTATCTATCTATCCCTCTACCTATCTATCCCTCTATCTATCCCTCCCTCTATCTATCTATCTATCTATCCCTCTAT
>NC_134356.1:39833321-39853321 GCF_048569485.1 Anomaloglossus baeobatrachus | reverse complement strand
GGGCAGCTTTTCTTCTCCTGGGTCACAGGGAAGCTGGGCTTATCCCGACGACGTCCCGGCGAGCAATCTCTCCTTTTTTTTCTCCTCAGGTAACGTCCCAGTTTTCTCTCCGCACCTGTGGCACACTTCTTATATCCTCTCAGACCGGCTCTGTCCTCACAGACACTTTCCCACACTTTTTCTGTATCTAGTTCTGCGCTTGCCAGAACTTGCATATTACTCTTCTTGCACTAACAAACCTCCCATCTATTTCAATACAAATAACCACAATGCATGTATTTCATGCATAGCTTACACTTTCAAGTAGCCCCAAAACATGCATTATGCAATAAACCTAATACAACACTTAGTAGGAGTGGGGTATCCTAATCATCTCCTACACACCTCCCTTCTTAAACATGGTCATCCTCGGCCCTGATGACATGAGGTCATGAGTTAGTCAAGGAAGCCTGCTTCTTCAGTGTAGCACCGGAGGGTATCTCGTGCAGGTAACATTTATAGTGGAAGAGAACAACATTGGCAAAGGCGACAACGCAAGGTACTCCACATATCTGACAGGTGGAAACCCTGCAGTAGACCTCTGGGATCTCCGGAGGTCCTGAGCATCAGGTCCTGCAGAAACAATTGTAACTGTGATCTCACGGATTGAAGAAAGGCAGATATCCAGCATCAAGGAGGATAATAGATTAAAACTTGCTTTTATTAGACAAGTAAAAACAAAATGTAGTCCAGTGAGCACAGAGGCACAAGTATTAAGCGTGTAAACCAACGCGTTTCGACCAGAGCGTCTTATTCATGGCATGTGATCTCACGGAGGTTTGGCTGTTGTGTCGTGGGTGGGGAAGGACGCCGCTGCGCTGCACTCGCTAATGCTCGGGTCTGGCGCTGCTACGATGGCTGCTCGGTGGTTCAAGCGGTGGGCCGGATCCGGGGACTCGAGCGGTGCTCCTTGACTGTGAGTGAAAGGGGGTAGTTTGGTTTGGGGATTTGGTCCGTGACGCCACCCACAGGTTGTGGTGAGGTTGGGCACCACCGTTGATGGTGACGGGGATCCCGGGAGCGATGGCAGGGAGCAGCTGGGATGTTGTTTTCCCCCCTACGTGGGTAGGGGTTGGTGGTCCCGGGGCCCGGTGAGATGACGGGGAGGCAGGGTTGGATGGGTGCAGGGTCGCTTGGACTGCGCAGGCGCGGTGCCGGACGCCACGGTAGTACTCACTCAGCCACAAATGTACGCAAAGTCTCTGGTAAACCAAACGGCTGGATGGACGGGTCCCGCAGCCGGCTGCTGTGGCTTCTCCAGGACGGTTGGTGGTTACTGCCTTTCCCTGCACCTGTGTGTATGTTCGGTCCCGATGGATTCCCACCGGTAACTCGCTCCCCAGCATATATATGTGCCGGAGGAGCCCTTTTGCCCGCAGGCTCTGGCCCTTGGAATTCTAGCTGTGGCGGTAGCTGTATTTCCTTCTGCTGGTTGGACGGTTGCCTTCAATCGGGTCTTGGCTGTTAGGGAACCCCTGGGGTTCCGGTCACTGACGGATTTGACCTCTACATGGCGGCTCCAAGCCTGGTCGGGGTCCGTAGGCCCTGCCTGTGTGTGCTGTGCTTCGCACTTCGCTCCCCGTTTCGGTACCGGCGCGCCCGCCCGAGCCCGTGCCCCGGTTCCTACGGTTCGAGCGTTGATCTGGGTCTCCTGCAGACGGCCACCACCGGTCTGCCAACCTTGCTCTTGGTGCCCAGGCCACACACCCGGACATGGTCAGTTTACTCCTCACATTCTCCTTCACTCCTCTCACCTTGCACTTCCCTAACTGATCTGACTTCCTTTTCCCACTTCAGGACTGTGAACTCCTCAGTGGGTGGGGCCAACTGCCTGGCTCCACCCCATCAGGTGTGGACATCAGCCCCTGGAGGGAGGCAACAAGGATTTTGTGTCTGGCTGATGTGCCTGTCTCAGGGTGGGGGTGTATGTTGTAGTACTTGTGACGACCTGGCTAGTCCAGGGCGCCACAGTTGCTCTTCTTTGATGCAGTGATAGTGGTTTGGCTGCGGCACCACTGGTGTCATCAGGCTGGGAACTTTCAAACGTGCACACTTGGAGTGGTCTACCAGTCTTCATCAACATCATAGCCAGGTGAAACGGACTCTGTAGCAAGGACTGGCACCTCAGCAACTGTTGTAGTTGCAGGAGTTTCAGAGCGACACAGCCTCAGCATGTTCCTGTGAAGGACGCGGAGACCAGCTGCCCGATCTTCAACCTGGACCTTGTAGATGGGATCCATGCCGAATACTCACCCAACACTGTGTAAGGTTGGATTTCCCATCTCTCACTCAATTTGCATATAGGACACTTCTCTCGTACCAACATCCGTTCCCCAGGCCAAAGTGGGACCTCTTGCACTGGGCTGCGACCATTGTATACCTTCTTTTGCAATTGCTGCCCGGCTAGCTGTCATATAGCCTGTAGACTTCGGTGGTGTTCTTTCACCCATGAGGTGGCTGTCCGCTCGGTAAGATCTTGAATTCAGTTCCAAGACCTCCCGACCCGTTCTCCCGAGCAACAGCAGGTAGGGACTATACCCCGTAGAAGAATAGACACGGTTGTTGTAGGCCCACACCAATTCTGAAAAGTAGTCCAGCCAGTGTATCTTCTTAAGGGGTATTTTTAAACAGCGGATGATACACAATTAAGCAATTTAGCTGGAGCGAACTACGACCCAACTATCAAAATGGAAAACAGTACAAACTGCAGGAAATATGCTATTACTTTGTTACTTTGTGCTCTAACCTAACTGATCTCCACTAATGGGACCGTGCGGACACCCTACTCTAACTAAGGAGGCTTATACTAAACCTTTAACAGTGCACACAAGTACAACCTCACGGTACCGTCCGGGGGATCGGTTCATTCTTGGGAGACAAAATCTGTTGGTGTGCACTTCTCTGGGGCAGAATGATGGGCAGCTTTTCTTCTCCTGGGTCACGGGGCAGCTGGGAGACTGAATAACAAAAAAATAAATAACAAGTGCACCCTCCTGTTTTTGACAACAACTGAAGTAAAGCAGATAGTTGTGGGCTGCAGTCCTCAGTTGTTTGCTTTACTTTGGCTGGATATCAAGAATAGAGGGCATCCCATCCTATTTTTTTATGTTTATAAATAAATCATTTTAAAAAATGGTGTGTGGTCCCCCCTATTTTTGATAACCAGGTAAAGCATACAGCTGGGGGCTGGTATTATCAGGCTTGGAAGAAACATGGTTATTGGTCCCTTGCCAGCCTAAAAATAGCAGACTGCAGCCACTCCAGAAGTGGTGCATCTAATTCTCATGCTTTGCCCAGCTCTTCTTAATTGTCTTAAGGCCACATCACACGCAGTGAAGTATCTAACAATATATCACCGGGGTCACGGATTCCGTGACACACATCCGGCATCGTTAGCGACATCATTGTGTGCGACACCAACGAGCTACCATTACGAAGGAAGATACTCACCAAATCGTCCATCGTTGACACGTCGTTCCTTTTTAAAAAATCATTGATTGTTGAGCACGGTTGTTCGTCGTTCCCGAGGCAGCACACAGCGCTATGTCTGACACCTCGGGAACGATGAACTGCAGTTTACCTGCGGCCGCTGGCAATGCGGAAGGAAGGAGGTGGGCAGGATTTTACGTTCATCTCCGCCCCTCCGCTTCTATTGGGCGGCCGCTTAGTGACGCCGCTCTGATGCCGTACGAACCACCCCCTTAGAAAGGAGGCGGTTCGCCGGCAACAACGACGTCGCTAGTCTGGTAAGTCCCGTGTGACGTCTCTGAACGATATTGTGCACCACAGGCAGTGATTTGTCCTTAACGCACAAACGACGGGGGCGGGTGCCTAATCATCTCCTACACACCTCCCTTCTTAAAGATGGTCATCCTCGGCCCTGATTTGATGTGGTGATAGTGGTTTGGCTGCGGCACCACTGATTCACAGATCAGCTGTGAATTGACAGCTGTTATCAAGCACAGGGGTTAGTAATGGAGAGGCATATATCAGACACCCAGTAAGTATAGTTAAAAAACAGATACACACTGGGAAAAAAATAGTTTCTTTGAATAAACACTCCCCTACACTCAATCATTAACCAATTTATTATTTTAAAATACATTCTGTAAGTTCCAATGTAATCCAAAGAATAATTTCTTACAATACCATCGAACCCTATGGAGTCTCGTTCTGAAAGCGAGGCTCTATATGTCACCCCCGGTCAGTGCCAGGTACAAAATTTTTCCCACTCGTGCCTGCCGCTGATCGCGCGTGACCTATGCATCCTCATTCTGAGAATGTTCTCAAAACAAAGCTTCATAGGTTTCAATGGACATCTTGGGACATTTCACCATTGGATTTCGTCAGAACTTTGCTGATTATTAATTAAAAAATAATCGGATGACACTGGCGTTTTGCGGGTCAAATTTATTGAAGCTGCCAGGTGAGGACCTGTGAGGCGTCAATTTCTCAAACTAGAGACTCTAATGTACTTGTCTTGCTGCTCAGTAGTGCAGTGCGGCCTCCCACTTCTCTTTCTACTCTGGTTAGGGAAAAGTTGCAGCAAAAACGCAACGTGTGAACATAGCCTTGGAATGCCCTTAGAGCCATTTCGACCTGACACTTACAGAGGACCAGTGACTTAACTAGAGTCCCCATTGCAATATTTGGACCTGCCCCCCCCTCATTCTCACCCCCCTGAATTATTGGTCAGATGTACAGGCCTTTGTAGTTGTAGCTTTGTAAATCCTATAAAGATATAGCCTTTGCCCCCCCCCCCCCTCCATTTTGTAGTAATATCCCCCATACTGTACTAATGTCCCTTATCCTGGGTTCATTCTGGTATACAGTATATAATAAAAATTTGAGATTTTTTGCATATCAAAATGGCCACTTTCATACCTGCCCAGTAGCCACGTCACGGCAATCGCATTGTATTGAGTCCATTTGACTGACTGTGCTTCCAGGCCTCCCTTCCCCATTAGCCACAGGTGTTTTTATCCTTTAATGCTGGGTCTCTCTTTGCCCATATATGTAGGTTTTAAAACCCAGATAGAGGTAGTAAAATAGAGTAAGACCAAGTACAAAGAGATTGCCATGATGTGGCTACTGGGCAGGTATGAAAATGGCCATTTTGATCTGCAAATCATCTCAAATTTTTATTATTTTTTAATCTTTTTTAATAGTTTCAAACTTTTGGGATCTGCAGACAGCAGATAAGTGGGTGTCGGACCCGTAGCTATCTGATATTGATGACGTATGGGTCAATACTGAAGTCCCGATCAATCCCATCAATGGAAGGAGAAGGCTGTATCTACTATTTTGTATTTCTTCCATGCCTATGTTGTGACATCCAGGACGGGAGCATCTGCCGTGTTCAGTAACACAACAGACTGCTAATAGCTCCAGTGATATTATTATTATGTAACTGTATACATGATGCCAGAAACAATCATGCACCAAAGGCCATTGTGACAAGTAGCAGCATTTGTGCCCTTTACTCAGACGTCTCGTCTGCTGTGTATGATATTAAATAGCATCTTTTCCTAAGGGGAAATATTACTAAAGATTGACGGGCCGGAAGAATCCTTCCTTATTATGCTATACTCATAAAATATTCCTATTTTCTTGCAGCGGAGGATGCACCGCACGCGTGCAGGAGCATAGGTGGTGGCCTTGGCACAGGCAACACGAATTTTGGTCATCACCAAAGGAGTATCCAAATTCTTTCCCAGTTGATCTATCCGTTTAGTTGGAGTGAACCTCTGTCCCGCGGCGTCTGATGACACCCAGAATCTGGGTCAATGTAGAAGGAAATAGCCTCATTCCAAAAAAGTCTCTGTACAGTGCCCATGACTCTCCATATTTTATAGAGACCCTCACCTCCAATTTTTTACCCACCTTCACAGAAGAATAGGACACAGGTGACATAAGACCCATAAACTCGCGATCAGTCGTGGTTCCTCTCTGGCAATTAAGTCTTACCATATATCATATATATGAAACCATATGATATATATGTATATATATATATATATATATATATATATATATACATATATATATATATATATATGTATATATATATATATATATATACATATATGTATATATATACATTCATATATATGATATATACATACATATACATATATATGATACATATACATACATACATATATATGATACATATATACATATACATACATACATATATATGATACATATATACATATACATACATACATATATATGATACATATATACATATACATACATACATATATATGATATATGCATACATATACATATATATGATACCATATATCATTCATTCTATGTTGTTGTAGTTTGCTGCACAGCTTAAATCCGAGTTTAGGTCTCTCACATTTCTCATATATGGAAACTAGAAAAGAGAAGCGCTGATAGGGTTTTACCAGATTACACATACGGTTTAGCATATATCAAAATACACTCACCGATTCAGGTTGTGAGAGGTCACAACCACCATAGATAGCATCAGATAATGGCGGCTGCAGCGGCCCCACGTATTTGCAGATCAAAGTGGAGAAGGAGAAGGGGTTAAACCCGCGCAATCCGCCAGATAAATTCAGAGGAGATGTTGATAATTCAGAACATTCTTTTATTCCATGGGTCTACGCGTTTCAAGGTCTGTGACCTCTTCTTCAGGACCAGTAAATCAACACTACATGTACATACAAATGAAGCTCTTTTATACCTGTGGTAACCACAAAGTACCGCCTCCCGGCACTTTGAAAAAAGTCAGAAGGGAAAGAAAAAAAAAAAAAAAAATCTGCATGCATGATACAGCGTTTTTCACAGATATCATATACTTTGTAGAATGCTATTATACTGGTCATAAAAACAATTTATATGAGAAATACACATTCATAAATTGGAAAATTATAAAATAAAAAGAAAAGGAAAGAAAAAAAGTCAAAAATCAGGACACGAACTCCAAGAAAGTTGCCCATAAGGTAGCCTTCGATTTTTGTGGTGTACGCCACCAGTAGTTCTCAAAAATCTGTGTATCCCTAAAGTTATGTTCACAAGGTTGTGATATATGCGTACAATTAAATAAAACATATGTTTAATAAATATATTAAAAACATTTCAATATAGAAAAAATGATAAAGGAAAGAGATGAAATAAAATGATAATAAAAATGCATAATTTTCTGTGAACTTTTTATACAGAATAAAAATTCTTTCACCCAGGAGTACAAAGTGATGTGTATATAAATATATGTGAATAAAAATTTATAATATAATGTGTGCTATATTCTTTGTTTGTGTGTTAAAGAGGATGTGATATTTACTTTTTCTTTTTCAAAGAGGATCATAGTATCAACGAGCTTAAGGTTATTAGCGGGCATAAGCGTGGGAAAAAATATATATATGTGTGCGCATGCTCTTGACCCTACCATGAGGACACATAGTACAGCGGTACGGAGTAGATGCCAGAACTGGGACCGTGGGAATAAAATCTAAGGCGCCTGGGCCAGGGATATAGCTGGTTCAAGGTGGCTGTGTATGCAGTTATTTAAATTCTGAAGAGCAACATATAAATTAATAGATATAAAAACATAATATAAACAGTTGTTTCTCTAAAAAATATATATATATACATAGAGCCTATAAAAAGGGGACAATAATAAAAGGAGTCAGACTGAATAAAAACTCCCAAATGGCACAACAGATCAGTAAAACAGGTCAGTTACTTCATTAAGTCCAGTTGGTTTCAATGTATCCAATCTATAAATCCAAAAAGTCTCTTTTTTTTCTTTTTTTTCTTTTTTTCTTTTTTTTTCTTTTTTTTTTTTTTTTTTTTTCTCTTTTTTATTTAAAACCTCTATTCTATTAGGAGTATCAATAGGGATTTGTTCAATTGGTGTTATAATGATGTCTGCCTTTTTTCCATGTACCAAAGTGCAATGTCGGGACAATCCATGTAAGAGGAACAAGGAGGTGGTGTGGTCATACAGGACAGGGTGGATTATATAAAAGAAGCCCACAATATCCTATCGAATGCTGCACAATATTGTAAGACAAGTAAAATGAATTATGACACTGCGGTTATAGCATATAATGATCTAATTACCAGAGCAACTGTAAATAATATTCTTAATAGCACTGAAAAGAAATTTCTTATGATTAAGGATCCTAAAATGGCCTTTTTATACCACCTCCCCAAGATCCATAAGAATCTTGAAAACCCCCCGGGACGACCGATTATTTCAGGAATTGATTCTTTGACATCAAATTTGGCTGCATATATTGATGAAATTATGCATGTTCATGTATTAGAACTAAATAGCTATCTGAGAGATTCTTCTAATTTAATAACCATGTTAAAGGATATTGTTTGGAAAGATACATATCACTTTATTACAATGGATGTGTCTGCTCTCTATTCAAATATAGACCATGATCTGGGGTTACTTTGCTTCTCACATTTTGTGGAAAAAGATACCAGGCTGCACCCCTTACAAAAAAATTTTGTCCGTGAAGGGATGAGTTTTATACTGAAAAACAACTATTTCACCTTCCTAGATGTACTGTACCATCAGATCCTTGGGACCGCGATGGGCAGTAAAGTCGCACCAACTTATGCAAATCTATTTATGGGAATTTTTGAATCTGTTTTTATTGAACAATCTGAATATCAGAACAACATTATACTCTATAAAAGATACATAGATGACTTATTTATAATTTGGGACAATAAGGAGGATAACGTGTCTAATTTTATTTCTCATATAAAAAAGAATAATTGGGGTTTATCTTTCTCCTCTACTATTAATAAGGATACAATAGATTTTCTTGACCTCACAATTGCACACAAGGAAAATAAGATTTTTACTAAGACCTTTTTTAAAAAAGTAGACACAAACGGGTACATACATTTTAATAGCGGCCACTATAATAAATGGCTGCTAAACATTCCCATTAATCAGTATCGGAGAATTAGGAAAAATTGTACACTAGATGATGATTTTAAGATACAAGCTGGAGTTTTATATGACCGTTTTAATGAAAAGATCTACCCCAAAAAACTTTTAACCCGTGCTTTTAAAGAAACCAAGAACCTGAGACAGGAGGATTTGATTATAACCTCCAATAAAATGTCTCCTCGTGATGGACCCTCTGATTTTAGTTATAATTTTATTACCACTTTTAGTCATGATAATGCATTAATTAAGAAGACCCTTAATAAACACTGGGAGATCCTTTTGGGTGATCCTGTGCTTAAGAAGATTCTTCCATCCCATCCAGGCATCACTTACAGGAGAGCCCCGACTATTAGGAATATTGTGGCACCCAGTAGGTTGAGAGTTCCTATTAATTCTAAAGAAGAGGAACGCTCTATTGGGGTCTCAAAATGCTACAGCAAAAATTGTCTATGCTGTACATCCATTGCACACAAAAGAAAGACTTTTGGTACAGCTGAGGAACCAGATAAATATACGATCAAGGGACATCTCACATGCCATTCTGATTTTGTGGTGTATCTCATTGATTGTGCATGCGGTAAAAAATATGTAGGAAGGACTAGACAGCCCCTACATAACAGATTAAATTCCCATAGACATAACATCAAGAAAGGGTTCCTCTTACATGGATTGTCCCGACATTGCACTTTGGTACATGGAAAAAAGGCAGACATCATTATAACACCAATTGAACAAATCCCTATTGATACTCCTAATAGAATAGAGGTTTTAAATAATAAAAAAGAGACTTTTTGGATTTATAGATTGGATACATTGAAACCAACTGGACTTAATGAAGTAACTGACCTGTTTTACTGATCTGTTGTGCCATTTGGGAGTTTTTATTCAGTCTGACTCCTTTTATTATTGTCCCCTTTTTATAGGCTCTATGTATATATATATATTTTTTAGAGAAACAACTGTTTATATTATGTTTTTATATCTATTAATTTATATGTTGCTCTTCAGAATTTAAATAACTGCATACACAGCCACCTTGAACCAGCTATATCCCTGGCCCAGGCGCCTTAGATTTTATTCCCACGGTCCCAGTTCTGGCATCTACTCCGTACCGCTGTACTATGTGTCCTCATGGTAGGGTCAAGAGCATGCGCACACATATATATATTTTTTCCCACGCTTATGCCCGCTAATAACCTTAAGCTCGTTGATACTATGATCCTCTTTGAAAAAGAAAAAGTAAATATCACATCCTCTTTAACACACAAACAAAGAATATAGCACACATTATATTATAAATTTTTATTCACATATATTTATATACACATCACTTTGTACTCCTGGGTGAAAGAATTTTTATTCTGTATAAAAAGTTCACAGAAAATTATGCATTTTTATTATCATTTTATTTCATCTCTTTCCTTTATCATTTTTTCTATATTGAAATGTTTTTAATATATTTATTAAACATATGTTTTATTTAATTGTACGCATATATCACAACCTTGTGAACATAACTTTAGGGATACACAGATTTTTGAGAACTACTGGTGGCGTACACCACAAAAATCGAAGGCTACCTTATGGGCAACTTTCTTGGAGTTCGTGTCCTGATTTTTGACTTTTTTTCTTTCCTTTTCTTTTTATTTTATAATTTTCCAATTTATGAATGTGTATTTCTCATATAAATTGTTTTTATGACCAGTATAATAGCATTCTACAAAGTATATGATATCTGTGAAAAACGCTGTATCATGCATGCAGATTTTTTTTTTTTTTTTTCTTTCCCTTCTGACTTTTTTCAAAGTGCCGGGAGGCGGTACTTTGTGGTTACCACAGGTATAAAAGAGCTTCATTTGTATGTACATGTAGTGTTGATTTACTGGTCCTGAAGAAGAGGTCACAGACCTTGAAACACGTAGACCCATGGAATAAAAGAATGTTCTGAATTATCAACATCTCCTCTGAATTTATCTGGCGGATTGCGCGGGTTTAACCCCTTCTCCTTCTCCACTTTGATCTACATTTCTCATATAGACATTGCCATTTGATGACCTTTCCTTAGGCCATATTCTGTACAAAAAGACAGTGAATTTTATTTACACAACGCGTTTCGGCTTATACTATCAAACCTTCAAATGAGCCGAAACGCGTTGTATACATAAAATTCATTGTCTTATTGCATGGAGTATCACCAATGCATAGTTGTCCATTTATATCTATTGCTTTCCCAGTACCAAGAACTTTGTTGGTTGGTCATTCAGCTTAGTCGAATAAAGTGACTTGACACTCTTGAAAGTTATGATACTTTACCATATGTCACGTTTTCAGTGAAGTTGTGCCCACTGCATTCACTATGTCATGAGTGTGTCCCCTCTGGTGAGACCTCTGGCACAAGTCTGAGACCAGAAGGACACAACGCAAGCCTACAACTTGTATTTGAGTGACTCTACGCTCTTTTAGTGCTGTAGGAGTTAAGGACTATTTCCTATCTGACTATCCTTGGTAGCCTTAATCTCAGGTGCAGCTCTTTTGTGATCACTCCCCTTTGCAATAAAAAGTCACGTGTCTTTCCATAGATTCTCATTCTATACTGATCACTTTGAAAAGAAGCTGAGATGTTGTGACTATTGCAGCTGTGGTGTTTAGCTGCACTGGAGGAGCTGGGAGTCTTTTCATTTTTGTGTCTATTTTCCCTCTGTCTCTTTTACCTTGTGTTGTATTATTGCAGTGGTCAGACTAGTGTTCTCACCTGCCTTCTCACTAGCCAGGGTGAGTTAAAGGCAAGCAACGGCCTAGGCACGTGATGGCGTCGAGAGAAGGACCCGTATAGGGACATTAGGGAGCTCAGGTTACAGACTCAAGTACTGGCAGGAGGTGTCCCCCCCTCCATAGCTTCAGGTCCTTCTTGCTTTACCATTTCCATTGTTTCCTTTGTGTTATGCCACACGCTGAGGGTCTGTAAGCACTGGGGTGCCACACTACAGGTAAAGATAAGGCCTACCTCCTAGTCAATGAGACATACTACGTTTAGATAGTGCCATCTTTTCTTTCCATTTTAATAAAGAAAGATTTTCCAATTTATCCTTTTCCTTAGGATTAGTCATTAATATTACATCGGTGGGCCATAAATTGGCACCTTTAATCGGCAAGAGGTCAAAGAAACAGATCCTCACCAATCTAGAATTGATATTCTAGCCTAAAAATAGGACATTCCTGTCTCAGAAATGTATAGGAGATGCAGGTCTCACCAATGAAGCCTTCATCTATCTCAAGAATCAAGAATGGCCTCCATCATACGCTGTTTTCAGTGGTTAGTTGGTCTAGATTCCCATATAAATGAAGGAACTTCCAACCACCTCTTTGTTTAGAGCTTCCTCCTCATGGTAGATTCTGGAATACCAATTTAACCTCTTGAATGAGGCGGCAAAGCATAATCTTCTTGACCCCTATTTGTTTCCATGTGAAGTTGGAGACATATGGAAGAACAATATGGGCCTGTAGACATTTATGGGTTCCGTATTATGGCTCTGGCCAACTCATAACTTTAATGGAGTCGCAATTGGGTCACCTCCTCATCCTCATTCGTCAACGGCCCAAATATTTGTGCTATGTTACCAATGTGGATTCATCTGTCCCAATTCCAGTCCTTGCGATAGTAAATGAAAACCAAAAAAAGGTGACATTAATTAAACTACTATCATCCACCAGGTGTCTATATATTTCCTCCAGGAACAAGCGTGGGTCATCCAGGTGCAAGGAAAAAAGATGCATTGCCAAAAAGTCAAAGGAAACGAAGCTTAAATTTGGATTTAATTGGCGTCAATAATGAGCTGATGTCGGCAGGTGCACTTTAGATCCAGAGCATTGACAGTAATTAACGCTTTGGTAGACATGTTCATCACTGATGTTGTTTGTATGATGGTATAATAAAGCCGAACTGTACAGTGTGCA
This sequence comes from Anomaloglossus baeobatrachus, assembly GCF_048569485.1. Lineage (NCBI taxonomy): Eukaryota > Metazoa > Chordata > Amphibia > Anura > Aromobatidae > Anomaloglossus > Anomaloglossus baeobatrachus. Next base: position 39,840,372 of record NC_134356.1, on the reverse strand, counting down.
ACTACAAATGTCAATGCTTGAGTATTATAGGTAAATGTTTCCCGAAATAGTAAGCAGCCCTCATGATCCATTTTCAGCGCTTCAATCAACATAAAGAGCCAAGAAAAGATCTTGGAAAATATGAATCGGGTTCTCTACCTTGGGTCAACTTTATTATTAAGGTCTAAGTACGTTTTATTTTGTAGAGAAATTTGAAAAATTGCCATGTAGGCACGAATAAAAAGCCAGTCCATGGTTTTAACTTTTTTCACCCCCACAATTCATTGAGTGCAAAAGTTTGGATTACCAAATTCGCTCGAATTTGTCGTAGAAATCTGCTTTATTCTCCAGCTCCCAGAACATAAGAAACATAGGTAAAAATAAGAATAACACTCAACCTTCAGACTCCGCGCTTCTTCTTGCCCTGTCTTTATAGTTTTTGTCCAGTCTTCAGCCAGGTCAAGTTTTTGGTCTTCTTCACTGGTCACATCAAGTATTTGTGCCACGTCAGGTCTTTGATCTTCTTCACTGTTCCCATCAAGTATTTGTGCCAGGTCAGGTCTTTAGTCTTCTTCACTGGTCCCGTAAAGTATTTGTGCCAGGTCAAGTCTTTGGTCTTCTTCACTGGTCCCATCAAGTATTTGTGCCACGTCAGGTCTTTGATCTTCTTCACTGCTCCCATCAAGTATTTGTGCCAGGTCAGGTCTTTAGTCTTCTTCACTAGTCCCGTCAAGTATTTGTGCCAGGTCAAGTGTTTGGACTTCTTCACTGGTTTCATCAAGTATTTGTGCCAGGTCAGGTCTTTGGTCTTCTTCACTGGTCCCATCAAGTATTTGTGCCAGGTCAGGTCTTTGGTCTTCTTCACTGATTCCGTCAAGTATTTGTGCCAGGTCAGGTCTTTGGTCTTCTTCACTGGTCCCATCAAGTATTTGTGGCAGGTCAAGTATTTGGTCTTCTTCACTGGTCCCGTCAGGTATTGGTGCCCTCACGTCTTATGACATCATGGTGCAAAGTCATAACGAGTCTCATGATGTCGTTCAGACCTGTTGTGATGCCAAAGATCGGACTACACCTATAGAGAAGACTAAAGACCTTCCATTACTGAAGACCAGACAGGAACTGTGAGGACCAAGCAGGAAGCAGTGAAAATAAGGTGAAAGGTGAGTATTGTTATTTTTTTTAACCCTTTCCACACATATTTGCCGGACAGGAGACGGACAATTCTGGTTCCAATCTCTTTGATATTGGTTGGCAAAACCCTGTCCAGTACTTTTTAAGCATAGCTGAGTTAGTAGTGGTTGCAGAGGTCAGACTACCACATCAAAAGCTGTAAGAACATGGACTGTTTGCTGTATTTCTTCCATGACAACAACTATCTTTTTGCTGTAATGCGAATAATGTCTTGCGTCATTGTGGAAGTATTGTGCCAAGTGAATTGTGATGTAATGTATAATCTGTCACATTGTTGTATATCTTTTGCCAGACTGTAGGGCAAGAGATAGTTAATAGTTGGGACTAGCCCACAGTGGGAGGGGTTAGCATGGAGGAAAGGGAGTAGTCTCGTGTAAGAGGGGCAGTTAAGACCCAGTGTGTGATAAAGATAGACCTATGGTCTTATTAATCATCTAGGCCACATGCAGTGGGTGACCTGCAACAAAAGAGAGAAGAGATTGAAACAGGGATTGTGTGCCCCTAAGGAATGGACTGAGACACATGGTGAACAACAGCATCAAGTCTAAGAACTGTACAGATTCAGCTCTAGTAGGCAATAGCAGAGAAGTAGTAAAGAGGCACACAGGTTCTCAGTCCAAAACTCAGTGTTTTATTCACATTGGTAACAAATAGAAAAACACAATCTTACTTCAGACAGGTATGCAGGTAAGTCCAGCTTGTCAAACTGCATAGCAAAGGTCTTGGACGTGCAAGTCCATTCAAGTATGTTATTCCTACAGCACCTGCTTCAGCTTTCTAGTCCAAACACCCACTACAGTGAGAAGTTCTGGCTGCCTATTTATACTGTGCTAATCTTCCCGGTGTGCAATTCGGGTGTTGCCCACCAAAACCTGGACTAGCAGAGAAGGTGCAGGCTAGGGTTTGACCCCATACCTGCTGCTCACCATTGCAAAAGGCACTTGCTAAGAGGAATATATCTCCCATCTACCACCATACCCTTCACTGCATCACATAACCGATCAAAAAAAGTAGTGACCCAATAAGGAGAGTCTGGAGAAACTAAGCCTAGCAGAAAGGCCCTTAAAGGTCATGGGCTAAGATGATATAGAACAGGAGCCAAAGTGAGTATCCCAAGCGGGAGTTCCCAAAGAGTGTGAAGCTTGCCAAATTGGCAAATTGACTTGTCTAGGAGGAGAATTAGATGCAAAAGAATGGCTTCTATGGTGGTGCCAGGTTAGGTTGTGTGGAACCGAGCAAGACCTGTGAGAAAAGGAACAACCCTGATGAAAGCGGAATAGGTGTGTCTAACGCTGCTCTATGCTACTGAAACATGATAGATCGAGAACCTGGTGCAATGTTTGCATTTTAACCTGTTTCCCCTATGACCTATTAATTTACAATAGATGAGTTACGCAGGGGTGGGTCTGTGGGTGGAACCAGAAGACTTTACACTCAATTACAAATCAATCAAGGTCCTCAACAGCACAACTTAGCAAAGGGAAACAGGCAATGAATTTGTGTGACTTGTCTCTACACTCATATGGTGGAGATAAAGTCTGGACTGCAGGTATCCGAGGAGTTTAGGAAGGATCCTAAGAGTCACGGAAAGGATGAGCAGCAGATAGCAACACACCCTTTTTCTATTAAGACCTGGCATATTAATACATTATATAATTTAGCTTTTTGGTTTTGAGCCCTTAGCTTGTTTTTAATACTCACCGCCGATGTTGTTGAGGCGGCATGCAGGAGTGGACTCACTGGACCAAAGGCGGGACCTGGGCTTTACCCTTTAGTGGGAGGGACTTAACTAAGTGCCAGCCATGAGGTAGAACACCAGGTATCACTTCCGGGGCAGTGATCGGGACTGTGGCAACTGATCCCCAGAAGAGAAAACAGACTTGGGTGCAGGCAGGTACAGGCAGGATGGCTGCGGCAGACAATCAGGTGGGTACGGATAGGTATACTGGGAACGGCAGGGACAAATAGGTATGGGAAAACGGACACAGGCACAGGTGATGGGACAGAAACACAAGACCTGAGAACTAGCTAGCAGACTGAAAGATTAACTAACTTGGAGCATTGTGCAGGCACCTCCCCTAATGAGAGGGTGTCTTAAATTCTTAGCGCCTCTCAGCCATAGGCCCTGGGATGGGCAGGAAGCAGGAGCACATGTGGCTGGCCATCTGAGTGCGGGGGAGGACGCAACCCGACCGACGCTACAGTGTCTTTTCTCTGTACCCAATGAATGTGTGCTTATTTGGAGACACATGATACATGGCTATTGATTTATCAGCTATGTGAATAATTAAAATTGTAGGGGTTCAATTGCTGAGACCACCAACGAGCCTGAGAACAGAGGTCCTAGAATACCCTGTGTGATAGTAGGGAATTGATCACTTCCCGATTAACTTTTGTTGGATTGGTTGGCTTGATAGAACGCCAAATTTAGGTCTTCGAGGTTGATCGGCCCCTCATCAATCATACATTTAACATCTATTCTGTGGCTTTTTAGTTAGAAACCCCTTTGAGGTGTTAATTTATGTCATTTTTTATGTCAAATATTGTCCAAAATTCGAGGAGGTATGTTTTCGGACTGAAGCGTAAAAATGGCAGTCTTAAGAAATCTGTCTCTTGCCGGTGATGGGTATCCTTTGGGTGTGCCATACGTTAAAGATGGGAAATTCCTTTTAATGCAAAGAACATACCGTATTTGCCTGTGCATTTGGCAGCTAGAAACACAATACCGCATAGAGCAACATCAATATCGCTGGTGCGCTCCATATCATTAATTAAATTCATGCATAACACTAAAAGGCTTTGAGCAGTTCAGTAATCTGGGCTGGCACCGGCGCTCCTGCTCTTAAATGAACCCGGCGTTGTTCCGCTCCTCTCGGCTCTTTCTTCCTTTTCTTCTCACCTTTCTTGCAGATCAAGGAGTATTAGAGAAAATGATATTTGACTTTACCACAACCTGAAGACTAAAGAATCCTGCAGTCAAGAGGCCATTTATCATGGACAGTACATAGGGTCTATATACCATAATTGAAAGTGCTTTGTATGAAAAAACTTTTTGTAACTTGCCCCCTCCTCTGAACCTAGGCTCAGTGTGAACATTAAAGCGACTGCTCTGCTAAAGTCTGTAAAATGTTCCTTTTACCCCCCCCCAAAAAAAAAATCTGGAGCGACTTTTCTTAAAACTCTGCATTGCATCATTCCTTCATCAATCCAAAAGTATCAGCTGAACACTGTCGGCATCAATTGTGCAGATCAAGTAATTACGAGGATGACATGTCCATTAAAAAATGATCGGTGGGGGTCCGATCACTGGGACGTCCACCTATCACCAGAACTTGTTTTATATATATATATATATATATATATATATATATATATATATATATATATATATATATATATATGTATACATATACAGTTAGGTCCAGAAATATTTGGACAGTGACACAAGTTTTGTTATTTTAGCTCTTTACAAAAATATGTTCAGAAATACAATTATATATATAATATGGGCTGAAAGTGCACACTCCCAGCTGCAATATGAGAGTTTTCACATCCAAGTCGGAGAAAGGGTTTAAGAATCATAGCTCTGTAATGCAAAGCCTCCTCTTTTTCAAGGGACCAAAAGTAATTGGACAAGGGACTCTAAGGGCTGCAATTAACTCTGAAGGTGTCTCCCTCGTTAACCTGTAATCAATGAAGTAGTTAAAAGGTCTGGGGTTGATTACAGGTGTGTGGTTTTGCATTTGGAAGCTGTTGCTGTGACCAGACAACATGCGGTCTAAGGAACTCTCAATTGAGGTGAAGCAGAACATCCTGAGGCTGAAAAAAAAGAAAAAATCCATCAGAGAGATAGCAGACATGCTTGGAGTAGCAAAATCAACAGTCGGGTACATTCTGAGAAAAAAGGAATTGACTGGTGAGCTTGGGAACTCCAAAAGGCCTGGGCGTCCACGGATGACAACAGTGGTGGATGATCGCCGCATACTTTCTTTGGTGAAGAAGAACCCGTTCACAACATCAACTGAAGTCCAGAACACTCTCAGTGAAGTAGGTGTATCTGTCTCTAAGTCAACAGTAAAGAGAAGACTCCATGAAAGTAAATACAAAGGGTTCACATCTAGATGCAAACCATTCATCAATTCCAAAAATAGACAGGCCAGAGTTAAATTTGCTGAAAAACACCTCATGAAGCCAGCTCAGTTCTGGAAAAGTATTCTATGGACAGATGAGACCAAGATCAACCTGTACCAGAATGATGGGAAGAAAAAAGTTTGGAGAAGAAAGGGAACGGCACATGATCCAAGGCACACCACATCCTCTGTAAAACATGGTGGAGGCAACATGATGGCATGGGCATGCATGGCTTTCAATGGCACTGGGTCACTTGTGTTTATTGATGACATAACAGCAGACAAGAGTAGCCGGATGAATTCTGAAGTGTACCGGGATATACTTTCAGCCCAGATTCAGCCAAATGCCGCAAAGTTGATCGGACGGCACTTCATAGTACAGATGGACAATGACCCCAAGCATACAGCCAAAGCTACCCAGGAGTTCATGAGTGCAAAAAAGTGGAACATTCTGCAATGGCCAAGTCAATCACCAGATCTTAACCCAATTGAGCATGCATTTCACTTGCTCAAATCCAGACTTAAGACGGAAAGACCCACAAACAAGCAAGACCTGAAGGCTGCGGCTGTAAAGGCCTGGCAAAGCATTAAGAAGGAGGAAACCCAGCGTTTGGTGATGTCCATGGGTTCCAGACTTAAGGCAGTGATTGCCTCCAAAGGATTTGCAACAAAATATTGAAATTAAAAATATTTTGTTTGGGTTTGGTTTATTTGTCCAATTACTTTTGACCTCCTAAAATGTGGAGTGTTTGTAAAGAAATGTGTACAATTCCTACAATTTCTATCAGATATTTTTGTTCAAACATTCAAATTAAACGTTACAATCTGCACTTGAATTCTGTTGTAGAGGTTTCATTTCAAATCCAATGTGGTGGCATGCAGAGCCCAACTCGCCAAAATTGTGTCACTGTCCAAATATTTCTGGACCTAACTGTATATATATCCAGGGGAGAAAGAGAGTCGCACTCCAAGATGATCACCGTATCACTCCGTCTTTATTTCAGAAGAAACATGAAGGTACAGGCAGTGGGGAGGGTGAGACAAGCCACACAACGCCGGACGACGGCGTGCCGTTTCGCTAGGACTTAGCTTCCACGGGTCCAGTGGAAGCTAAGTCCTAGCGAAACGGCACGCCGTCGTCCAGCGTTGTGTGGCTTGTCTCACACTCCCCACTGCCTGTACCTTCATGTTTCTTCTGAAATAAAGACGGAGTGATACGGTGATCATCTTGGAGTGCGACTCTCTTTCTCCCCTGGATTAATTGTGGCTTACACCGTGAGTCTGCACCAGGATCCCCTCCATGGCTTATTGGGGCTTAAAAAGCTGAACATAAAGCAATACGCGGAGTAGGCGGTGCACCGGGACTCTTAGTTCTACTATATATATATATATATATATATATATATATATATATATATATATACATATACAATATACATACTAGTTGTAGTACCCGGCGTTGCCCAGGATAGTCTCTCTCTGTCTCTCTCCCACTCTGTCTGTCTGTCTCTTTCTCTCTCTATCTATCTGTCTTTATCTCTCTGTCTGCCACTCTGTTTCTCTCTGTCTTTCTGTCTGTCTCTGTCTATCTCTATTCATCTCTCTCTTTCTCTCTGTCTGTCTCTTTCTATTTGTCTCTCTAACTATCTGCCTATCTGTCTGTCTCTGTCTGTCTCTGTCTGTCTCTCTGTCTATCTCTCTCAATCCATCTCTGTATCTCTCTGTCTTGCTCCATCTCTCTGTCTGTCTCT